>NC_086373.1:56376146-56685779 GCF_036588685.1 Mytilus trossulus
TTCTCTCTATATCCCGATTTCTCTTTGGAAGAGTTTAAAAAAAAAATAAACCCCCAAAATATGTTGGAAATTTATTTGAAGTCGAAAGTCCTGGTGTATTAATTTCACGGACACCATTAATTAGTCAATATTTTAACAGACTAATAATCAAATAACAAAGCCTGGAAAGTAAAACCCTAATTAATTAATTGTGAAACAAAAGCTCTTTGGTTAAAAAGTTGAATGATCATTTGAACAGTAATCAGTAGACATTTAATTAATCAACTGAGCAGAAGTGTTCATCTCAACTGATCATTTGATTAACTCAAAGCCATACCTCAAAACTAAAAATGTGTATATTAATCTGCATTTTAAGGGTAAGTTATCATTCTTAAATTCTGATTTAAATACAATCTGATAGAACAATATCTAAATTTAGAATTTAAGGTATTTAATTTCGAATTGACAAAGAAATAAAAGATGCAAGAAAAGGTAAGTGCAGCAGTTGTTTTTATTATTAGAATATTAAAGTTTAAGATTTTTTTCTATTTTTTATTTCCGTACAGTCTCGTTTGATAACTAGTAACTTATTTCAACAAACAATGACATCCAGTGAACAGACATAATACACAATTACATTGATATGTTTTTGAAAGAGAGACTCACGTTTTCAACATGTATTAAAAGAGAGACGAAAGACACCAGAGGGAGAGGTACATTCAAACTCTACAAAGATAAAAAAAAAAAAAAAAAAGCTGACAACGCAAAAAGTACTTGTAATTCTGTTTGGAATGTAGTAAATAATAACCGGTTAAAAAATACACACGATCCTTATATAGTTATATCATTGTCTTTACATGCCGTCTTAAACACGTTCTCCGATTAATAAAATTTTGACTTTTGCAATTCCTAACAGCATTTATATAAACAGTCTTTTTTATTTCCTTACTAGGTTCTTCCAGTAAATTTTCAAAGTGAAGCAATAGAAGAAACGACAATGGTACCTTTCATTTGAAATTGTGACGCCAGAATGCATTCCGCCCCCTCCCCCCCTTTCTTCATAATCACCATCTTGACCATCTCTTAAATGAAAAAGTTGAGACGTAAAACTTGCTTGAAACACGTGTGTCACTCAAACGACTTTATAGTAGTCTCCCTGATCAATTACTTACATCAAAGTCAAAGGATAATTCAAGTTTTAAATCGTAGATTTTTCTTGCCCTTTAACATTTATTGTCACAACAACAGCTTTCTTTTCTAAACTATCTTTACATGGAGAGGAGACGTCAAAAGAGTTCTTCAAACACGTGAGTTGAAAAGTGGTAAATAACTCCTGTATGTGACATTTAGTGGAAGCCATTCAACCATATCATTTTGTCAAACAATTCAATCAACACCTTTATTAATTAGTCCTTGGTTGTCGATAGCTGTAAATTGCAATCAGCTGATAATTGATTTTCTGTCAAAATCTTAATGACGTCAAGGTGAATTCCGAGTATTGTCTGATAAGTTAAAGTCAGAGAAACTCGAAAAAAGTAAATAAACAAGAAGGAGGAAAATAAATCTTTCTATATATTTCTTTCGCCAAATTCTTCAGCAAATGACCAATTTTTTATCGCCACAAGTATTATTTTTTCGCAAATTGGGAAAATGGGGACCGCCAGCGGAAACCCTGTGTGAGGACACCCTATCAAGCTTGTGCTCGTGTTGTGTTAAAACATTTTTAGTATGCTGAAAAATACCAACATTAGGAAAATAAACAAATAATCGATATTGTAAAATATCATTGGTTGAAGAGCCAATGATTTACATACATGTATATACATAAATATATCATCCATAAAATACAACTAATTTAATTTACACCACAACTGTTGGAAAAAACCTTTATGTCTATCATGTATATAACTTATCTCATTCTAGTCCATTCAACTGACAGAATCAGTGTAAATTTCATTAATTCTTTAATATCATGTACATGTATAATCAAGGACTATTCTTTTATATAGCAATATCTGTTAGCCATTTAGAGGTCTTTTGCATTTAAAGTTCAGTTTAAGTGGGCTTATTTTGGGAAAACGAAGTCAATTTCCAGATCATAGTTTACATTTTCTTTATATTTTGCTGTGTCAAAATAACCTCAATATCAAGGACAATATATTGACCCAAAAACCGTTTATCACATTCTACACATGAGATTTTAGCAGGAAAGACTGTGATTGGAGTATTTAACCATTGCAACTTTTTAATTTGATCTCCTCCACTAATTGAATTAGAATATTTAATGAAGGTGTGTCCACAATTTAGAATATGTTTATATATGTATAGAAATGATGTTGAACCTGTTTTATAAATTGAAAAGGTTACATTTTCCGCCTTATTTCAAATCTAAGCTTGAACCTCTGCGGTCTTACAAAGTTGCCCCCTGCTGGGAATCTGGTTGTAACATGTACAACAATCAAAGATCAACCCACACTAAACTGAATGTAATTGAAAGACATCTAGAGGTTGATATCAGAGGCGGATTTAGGGGGGGGGGGGCTGCTTTTTGAGAAAAAATTTGGTTGCTTATATAGGGAATCACTGAATCATGACTTGAGCGAGCCCCCTCTTAGGTCATTCAGTGGGCCCCTACTTAAGAAAATTTCTGGATCCGCCACTGGATATACAGTATCTAACAGAAGATGAAAAAGAGAACAATATGGTGAATTTTAGAGATTTATATTATTTCATGTACATGCATTTGAAATATATCAGATATATTGTTTGATTTTTTTTAGTTCTAAGTTCCATGGTGACCTAGCTTCCATTTTAGAAATCGGATTTAAATGCTAGTCTATCAGAGGGATTTTTCCTTTTAATTGGTTGTAGATATGGAATCTTATTTTACCATGAAGTCAGATTTGAAAATGACTTTGGGAATGAAGATATTGTAAAGACTGAATGTCAGTTTTAGTCTTATATACAAACATGTATGTACTTTATAATTTTAGTCTTGCATGTATATAATTAGGTGTACAATACATATATCACTGATTCAGTGGCAATGGTAAATAGACACTGACAAGTCTTAGATCTATAATATTTTATAGTTTTGAATGTTTTGTCCATTGACTAAAACTAGGTGGAGGTTTGTGTGTTCTTATTTCCAACAGAGGTACACTCAACATATATCAATATGTGCATTAAGCAAATTGATAGCTGTTGCTAGATACGGAATGATTATACAACAAGAAAGTTTTAACTTGTGTATATATATACTTAAAATATGTTAAAAAAAATCATGTCTTTTTCAGGACTTCCGAATCCAACCATGTAGTATGGAATGTCGTTGAGATATGGTTTTGGTCAATGGATGTTAATGAAGGACCTGTAGTACAAAGTATATCACTGGATTTAGCTCTTTGTCTAAGTGTATTATTAAAGTACTTTGCTTTGAGCTCAGTTCATTGTTATGCAATTCATTCTTTGTGAAATAAAGATTTGACAGAAAACTCTCATGTACAAGGATTTGTCAAAGTAGTACCACCTCTATTTACAATGTAAGTATTGGGGAGATAAAAGCATTCCATTTTAATTTGAACCAAACATATTAGAAAAAAAAAAGAACAAATTTACCCGAGAATGTTACTCCCACTACTAGCAATATGATGCTAGGTTGTTTTAATACATCTGTAGACTGTACTGCCTACTTATGACTCGGTCCTGAGTGTAAATGGTCCTTCAACTATGTGGGAAAAAAATTATAAGGCCTATCTAGGCTTACCAATTTTGAAACTATATTTCATTGTACATATTTGAAATTTTTATACAACCACAGAAATTTTTGCAGTTGAAATACATGTAGGTATCCTGTCGTGGTCTTCCCAAGACGGATGGTTTCCAGATAATAACTTCAGTATAAGTAAAAAGGAAGCCATTAAATTATAACATAATATTTATAATCATAAAAGGAAGCTTGGGATTGTTTTGGGGCGGTTATATATATATAGTCCTTAAGGTTTATGAATAAGGGTTCTAAAGGTGCCCAAAACAAGCATTAATCTTGTGTCAGTACAAAAAGTTGTGTATAAGTATTTCAATTGTTCTGAAACTGTACCATAATATTTAATACCATAAGTAGAAGTTTGGGGTCTATTTTGTGGGTTATGGGGCAAACAGTCGAGGAATTGAGGGCCAAAAACAAAATTTTTTGTAGATTCAAGACAATAAATTGGAGTTATCTTTCTTTGTCCAGAATGGTTGTTGAATTAATATTACCTAAAACCCTTGCTTTATGAAATCTTCTTTGAAAATTGGAATTATCTTTCTCTGTCCAGAATAGTAGTTGAATCGACTTAAAATAATGCTATATATATACAATATACAATGCAAAATTCACTTTACTACCAACTGATAAATTTAAGCAGTCTTTAATAGCCATTCAGTGATTACAAGCACTTTAATTATCATTCTAGGGTTATCCCCTTTCACAAATGGAAAAATTTCTCAAGTTTGTCTCAACTAAATTTAGTGAAATGTGTATACAATGCTTATTACCGGTACCTCTAAACTTGGTTTAAGTTCAATTTTTAGCAGCTTCACTTTTACAGTTCTTGATTTATGTACCTTTATACATTATATGCTAGCGGAGGCATCATCACCATGACTGTATGACATTTACACTTTAATACTTTATGATGTATTAAAATGAGTAGTTGAATAATTACTGTTGCAAACCCCATTAAAAATTTGATTTGACATCATTTTTATACAACCGCAAAAGTTGAAAACTTTTTGGTTGTACATTGGTATCATCCAAAGATATTCGGTTTTCGCACTCTAACTTCAGTAAAAGTAAAATGGAAATATATGAAATTTAGACAAAAGATTTATGACCATGAAAGGAAGGGTGGGATTGATTTGGGGTATTTTGGTCTCAACAGTTTAGGAATAAGGGGCCAAATTAGCATTGTTTTTGGTTTTTGCTCTATAACTTAAGTATTGGTAAACAGAAATCTATGATATTTTAACATAAGGTCTATGGCCACATAAGGAGGGATGGGATAGATTTTGGTAATTTTAGTTCCCCAACAGTGTAGGATTTAGGGGCCAAAAACAGGCCCCAAATAAGCATTTTTCTTGGTTTTTGAACAATAACTTTAGTATAAGTTAATAGAAATCTAGAAAGGTTTATGACCACAAAAGGTAGGTTTGGATTAATTTTGGAGTTTTGGTCCCAAGGAATAAGGGGCCAAAATTAAACTTTGTTTGATTTCATTAAAAAAATGAATTACGGTATTGTGCTTCTTAGATATGCCAGATATGCCAAATCTAACCATGTCCAAATTCTTAATTTTAGGTCCTGTTTTCTAATTGGTCTACATTAAAGTCCAAAGGGTCCAAAATTAAAATAAGCTTGATTTTATTAAAAATTGAATTCTTGGGGTTCTTTGATATGGTGAGTCTTAACATGTACTTAGATTTTGATAATGGGCCCAGTTTTCAAGTTGGTCCAAATCGGGGTCAAAAATTATTATACTAAGTATTGTGCAATAGCAAGAAATTTTCAATTGTGCAGTATTCTGCAATAGCAAGAAATCTTCAATTGCACAGTATTGTTCAATAGCAAGAAATGTTCAATTGCACAGTATTGCACAATAGCAAGAAATCTCCAATTGCACAGTATTGTGCAATAGCAAGAAATTTTTAATTGCACAGTATTGCACAATAGCAAGAAATATTCAATTGCACAGGATTGTCCCTTTTTCAAATTGGTCTATATTAAGATCCAAAGGGTCAAAAATTGAACTTTGTTTCATTTCAACAAAAATTGAATTCTTCGGATTCAAACGCATTGATCTCAGGAATTTCTTCACTGTTGTTCCCTCAATAACTGCATTAAACAGTTTCTAATCATTATTCATTCGAAACCATTTTATTATACCAATGTCTCACACACAACATAATATAGTATACTGTTGTCTATCAGTCCATCATTCACACTTCAGACAATAACTAGAAAACACTTCCCCCTACTTTCAAAAACATTTGTTGAAATGTTTATATCTATTGACATAAGCTCCACATCGATTTTATAAATTTTCGAATTTTCATTTCCATGTTATGAAGAGAGATTTTATCCTTAAAAAAGAGACAATTTTCCAATTTTGAACAATAACACAAAAATGCATCCATCACCTTTAATTAAACTTTGGTGAATTGTTTACACTATTGACCTTAGGTCCCTTTTGATTGTAATAAATTTCAGATTATACATTTTTGTGTTATGAATTTTTATATATGCTAAAAAAAAGAAGGGATTTTATAGTTTTTGGACACCTATAAGTGCAGGAGTTTCTGGCTACATTGAAAACCCATTGGAGGCCTTCAGCTGTTGTCTACTCTATGGTTGGGTTGTTGTCACTTTGACACTTTCCTCATTTCCCATCTCAATTATTCACATAAACACTTCCACATCATTTTATAAAACTTGGGTGAATTGTCTAAGTCTGTTGACTTCAGCTACATTCCAAAATTTAAAACAAGATTAACAACTACAGGTCCCCAAATAGCCTTCAACAATGACAAAAGCTCATACAGCACAGTCAGCTATAAAAGACCTTAAAATGACAAATATAAAACAAATGAAATGAGAAAACAAATAGACTAATAATTGTACAAAACAAAATAGTTCAACCTTTAAGCAAGCTTAAAAGGAATCAAGGCATATCATGCGCTTACAGTGCAGCTATTTATTAACAAACTCCATATTCAAACACTCAAACAACTAATCCACAGAGAGGGGTGGTAGTTGAAGCCCCCCTTTTATCAGTCAATGCATTTGAATGAAGACATGTACACATCAACTCAATTTGTTAATACACATTTCCAGTCTAGCTTTCAATACATTTGTAACGACCTTTAACCCCACTGACAATTTGCGTCTGTGTCCATACTTGTATTAGAACAAAAAACAAAAAACTTAAAAATGAGGTCAAGGTCAGATGACAGCTACCAGTTGGACATCTACACCTTACAATCCTTCCATATACCAAATATTACCTATTGCTTATAGTATCTAATACATGTATATGGACTTGACCACCAAAACGTAATCTAGTTCACTGATCCATGAAAATTTTTTGGCGAGGGGTTTGGGAGCCCGCAGAAGCTCTGGGAAAAATAACGCAAAACCGTGCATTCTGAGCGTTTGCCGGACTCTTTCTGACATTGAAACGCAATTAGTTTTTAGCCTAATTTTCCGACAATATTATGGTCGCAAAGTAAAAACATAGATTCATTCTAATCTAAGATGTTTATGTTTTATGGACAACATTCAAAGAAGGATCTAAAATTGAGAATGGAAATGGGGAATGTGTCAAAGAGACAACGACCCGACCATAGAACAGACAACGACAGAAAGTCACCAACAGGTCTTCAATGCAGCTAGAAATTCCCGCACCCGGAGGCGTCCTTCAGCTGGCCCCTAAACATATATATATGCGATCCGATGGATACATCTGTTGTGTAGGGTTGTCACTGACTCAGACGTACTTATGAATATAATTATTTTCTGTGACTGTATCTTACATTAATTTGTAGGATCCTTTACTATAGATAATTTAGCTGATCTGTAACAATAACATCTTCATGCCTTATATATCATGTACTGTAGTACGCCGCTAGATTAAAACTGGCGTGGAAAGGTAACACATGCCCACCGACGGCTCTTTTTTTGAGAGCCCAGGACTGGTCGTGTGGTCTAGCGGGACGGCTACAGTGCAGGCGATTTGGTGTCACGATATCACAGTAGCATGGGTTCGAATCCCGGCGAGGGAAGAACCAAAAATTTGCGAAAGCAAATTTACAGATCTAACATTGTTGGGTTGATGTTTAGACGAGTTGTATATATATATATATATATATATATATAAACGAGTCTAAATTGAAAACTACGTTCAAACCTATGACTGCGTTGGATAAAAACCGCAATTTTTATACGTGTGCATGTCAAACAAATTTCGTTGTAGAAGGGTCTAAAAACAGCACAAACAATTTCCAAAAGACCAAAAGAGTGAAAAGTATATTTAAACAAAACGCATTTGACTAACAGGTCGAACAACTGACGTTCTTTAACCCTGCTGACTGCCATTGGCGATTGCCAAATAAAATATATATATGTATATATATACGAGTCTAATTTGAAAACTACGTTCAAACCTATGACTGCGTTGGATAAAAACCGCAATTTTTATACGTGTGCATGTCAAACAAATTTCGTTGTAGAAGGGTCTAAAAACAGCACAAACAACATTTTCCAAAAGACCAAAAGAGTGAAAAAGTATATTTAAACAAAACGCATTTGACTAACAGGTCGAACAACTGATGTTCTTTAACCCTGCTGACTGCCATTGGCGATTGCCAAATAAAATTGATCACAAGATGTAACAAAATGGATCTCAATATAAATTTAATACGTCACAGAAAAAAAAATTGTTAACTTGTGGACAGGATGTAGAGCCACAAACTTCGGCGTCAATATTTCTTTAGTACACCATATCCGGATTTCGACAATAAATGTCTCTTCAGTGATGTTAGGGATCGAAACGGTATTTGGAAGGCCATATAAAATATATATAGTTCAGTGATAATGAACGCTATTCTAAACTCCAAATTGTTCACAAGTAACTAAAGTTAAAAAATAATACAAGACTAACAAAGGCTATGGGCTCCTGACTTAGGACAGGCAAAAAAATGCGGCAGGGTTAAACATGTTTATTAGATCGCAACACCTTTCTCTATACCTCTAGTCAATGTAGAAAAGTAGGATAAAGCAAATATCGCAATTCTCATAACCATTAATTACTCTTAGGTGGATTTTTTATGACTAGATTTAAATATAGTGACAGTGCAGTAGTATACTTTAAGTACTAGTATTCTGCTTAAGTCAACAATAACGACCATCTTGACCCTGTTTTACGGTATTAATGATTCTATTATTGTTAAAGACCTCCAGCAACTTTGACCATTGATCATTTAGTAATTTTTCTATGCATTAACTTTGTGTGCGATTAGGTTTCGTGCACATTTACTCCACATTCCTTTATTTTCTGTTAAAGGGTCTGAAAATGACTTAATGCAAGTTTAACCCTTCAATGTAAAAGGTCATATGGCAATACATAATTGTTTTTTTTCAAATTATTTGATACCGGGAAATTGGTGACCTTACTTTAATTTAAACCATGTCATCTATTTAGTTTCATCTACACTAAAATAAGCCAGTTTTGTATTCTTTGATATCAAGTTCATTTCTTCATAAAGAAACGACCATTTTTTTCTGTGTCTTGTAGCATCGTATATTCTTAAAATATTTCTCGCACAATATCTGGACATCGGTGGGCCTGCAACATTGCAAAACCTCACGTTTACAAAGAGAAATCAACACTCAGACTAAAGTCAACTTTAATAGGACAATAAATGAACAAAAGACAAATTAACCCGGGACACAGAAGTACAAACAATTGACCATCAACTCTGAAAACTAACAGTAAAATAGAAACATGGAGGGGCGACGCCACAGAGTGAGGAGAACTTGCTTCTTGCTAGACACTTTCCGTGAAAACAATTTTAAAATTTAGACAATCTCTTTTTTCCTTTTTTTTTGAAATTTCTAACATGAGGCATTTGCCTCATGTGCCTCATTGTAGTTACGGCCCTGAATAACATAACAACGAATTGTGTTATAAAATATTATAATGAAATTATCACAATTTGAAAGATTAATCTTTCTTTTTTCTATTGGTACATCATTTATAAAATTTAAAGAAGGATGAAATGAATTACATCCGTTTGAAGTTGTCTGATTGGGAGTGAAATTATCTTTGTATTGTGCACCTTAACTGAAATAAATCCGGGTCACCAACCCAAACAAAGGGTAACACATCAACTACAAAAGAAAAAAAAAACGAAATTACAGTAACACTGAACTTCCTACAAAAACAAACGCCGACATACATGGAAACGGACTAGTTGATAAGAACTGCCATGTTCCTGACTTGGTATATGACATTTTAAGAAAAGATGGTGGTTGACCCTGGTTTTATGGGTAGCATAACTTCCCGCTTTTATGGTAATGTTAAAAATAACACAAGAATGTGTCCAAAGTACACGGATGTCCTGTTCGCACTATCATTTTCCATGATCTATGGACCGTAAAATTGGGTAAAATCTAATTTGGCATTAAAAGTAGCAAGATCAAACCATAGGGAACATGTGTTTCAAGTTGATTGGACTTCAACTTCATTAAAAACTACCTTGATAAAAAAACTCGCACTTTCATCTTCTATGTTTAGTGGACCGTGAAATTGGGGTCAAAAGTCTAATTTGGCTCCTTAATTGGAAAGATCATAGCATAAGAAACATGTGTACTAAGTTTCAAGTTGGTTGGACATCAGCTTCATCAAAAATTACTTAGACCAAAAACTTTAACCTGAAGCGGGACAGACGGACGAACGATACGACACACAGACGGACGGGCGCACAGACCAGAAAACATAATGCCCCTCTACTATCGTAGGCGGAACATAAAAAGTGATGATTACATCAACTTGTGCCCATGTTCATATATTTATATAAAACTTTCAAATCAGACGCCAAATAAGAGTTTATTTCCAATTTCATTATTGATTGAACAGGGTCATTTATTACAAGCGGAGTATGGACATCGCTTAATTTTCAGGATTTGATTTTGCTATATATGCATTGTATTGTTTTCATGAAGGAACACCTTATACAAGTATCTTGGTGTTTTATTGACTGACAGTAAGTTTATTTTAGCTGTGTTTTTTTTTGCGTTTTATATCCATTTTTTTAAAAATTTCATTGAGATATAAGTTTTCCGATTGAATAGTTGGATCAAATCCTCCAAATAAAAACACCTGATATGTTGCATTCACAGGCACTTGTTTTTGATCCATGGGAATGTCGACTATCCATGGATAGAAACAAGTGCCTGTGGTTGCAGAAGAGATGAAATCTATATCACTAAAAAATGTTCAATATACGTACATTATCACATTAAACCATAGTCGGATTTAGGGGGGGCCCAGGGGCCCGCCCGCCCCCCTTTTTTGAAAAAAAACTTGGTTGCTTATATAGGGATCACTGAAGCGTGACTGGCGCGGGCCCCCTCTTAGGTCAGTCAGTGGGCCCCCACTTATGAAAATTTCTGGATCCGCCACTGTAAACATATAAAGTGCGACCAACACAGCAATATTACAACGACTAGAACTCTTTTGTTCATAAACGTCAATTATCGGTTCTCTTTCACCTGTTTCCTTATTTGTCTTTCGTTTAGTTTATCACTTCTCTCTATATCCCGATTTCTCTTTGGAAGAGTTTAAAAAAAAATAAACCCCCAAAATATGTTGGAAATTTATTTGAAGTCGAAAGTCCTGGTGTATTAATTTCACGGACACCATTAATTAGTCAATATTTTAACAGACTAATAATCAAATAACAAAGCCTGGAAAGTAAAACCCTAATTAATTAATTGTGAAACAAAAGCTCTTTGGTTAAAAAGTTGAATGATCATTTGAACAGTAATCAGTAGACATTTAATTAATCAACTGAGCAGAAGTGTTCATCTCAACTGATCATTTGATTAACTCAAAGCCATACCTCAAAACTAAAAATGTGTATATTAATCTGCATTTTAAGGGTAAGTTATCATTCTTAAATTCTGATTTAAATACAATCTGATAGAACAATATCTAAATTTAGAATTTAAGGTATTTAATTTCGAATTGACAAAGAAATAAAAGATGCAAGAAAAGGTAAGTGCAGCAGTTGTTTTTATTATTAGAATATTAAAGTTTAAGATTTTTTTCTATTTTTTATTTCCGTACAGTCTCGTTTGATAACTAGTAACTTATTTCAACAAACAATGACATCCAGTGAACAGACATAATACACAATTACATTGATATGTTTTTGAAAGAGAGACTCACGTTTTCAACATGTATTAAAAGAGAGACGAAAGACACCAGAGGGAGAGGTACATTCAAACTCTACAAAGATAAAAAAAAAAAAAAAAAAGCTGACAACGCAAAAAGTACTTGTAATTCTGTTTGGAATGTAGTAAATAATAACCGGTTAAAAAATACACACGATCCTTATATAGTTATATCATTGTCTTTACATGCCGTCTTAAACACGTTCTCCGATTAATAAAATTTTGACTTTTGCAATTCCTAACAGCATTTATATAAACAGTCTTTTTTATTTCCTTACTAGGTTCTTCCAGTAAATTTTCAAAGTGAAGCAATAGAAGAAACGACAATGGTACCTTCAAGTAACACTAATTCCAAACAGCTTACTATCGATATACCCAACGACAGGTTATATGGAAACTCTGGGAACCTACTCCCGACCATACCTTCAACAAATCAGTACACAGGGAATCTGATGAACCAAAACCTGATACAAGCAATGGTGCAGACAACAACCGACGAAAGATCGCAAAACATTTCTCCAACACATCAGATGTACAGTGTTCAAGAAATAGAAAGACATACTAGTTCTTGTGAGGAAGACTCTGACAGATCGTATGAAAGTGGTAAGGATACATTCTATACATGATATAGGGTTTGAACCCATTTGATTTTTATGGGGGGGGGGGGGGGGGGGCTAGGATGAAATTTGAAAAAAATAGGCAGGACAGGAGTTTTGAGTAAAAAATAAAGGCAGGATGAGACACTTTAAAACGAACAGAGTGAAAAATAAAAAGGCAGGACAGAGATTACAGCTAAAAAAAAATTGCAGGACAAAAAATTTCATCCTAGCCCCCCCCCCCCCATAAAAATCAAATGTAGCTCCCTTAATGAGAATATCAAATCATGTTTCTTCGCCACTGGTACATTGTACTAAAAAATATAATAGGCAAAGTAATATAATTCAGCCAGTTGAAAAACAAGGTGACTGATCGGCAATATGTTGTTGGTGTTGTCACTCCTCGGACAGCTCTAAAACTCTCACAACTGAATGTGACTAAGGATAAATATTTTGTTTAAAATAAAAAAAAATCATTCAAGTTAAAAACTTGTGTTAACGCTTTCCGTCATATTACATCAGGCTTATATTTGTACGTTTTTGTTTGTAATATAAGCTTTTACAAGATTAAGATATGCTTGAAAAAGCTGCAGCCTTCTATGGCTATAGAATTTAGATGTTTATTACTAGTATTGAATGATTCTATATATTTCTCTTTATTTTAAGCCCACAATGAAGTAAACAGCCAAGTGTCACTAGAAAGCAGAAACGAAGTTAAACTTGCATCATCGTCCAATTGCTTAAATATTTCTCCTACCAACACTTCATCTACAATTAATCGTGTTGGCCAATCTATAAACATTAAAAAACAGAAGAAGAATAGAACAACTTACTCACCAAGCCAAGTACAAGTGTTTGAAAGGGCTTTCCAAGAAAATCCGTACCCAGATTCTGCTAAAATTGAAACTTTAGCAATAGATTTAAACATAGAAGAACAGAATGTCAAAGTAAGATTTATATATCATTATTTCTTTTTGGTTCATTCCTTGATTGATTGATTGATTTAAAAAATATTATTTTTTATTTTTTTTTAAATTCGACGCTTGTTGGGATGCAGTTGGTAAAAAGATCATATTAATTCAAATAATCATACATATAACTGAGATTGACATGTTAGTTTAATATCATCAAATACACAGCAACATAAAAATTAAAATGTTTCTCATGGATATTTTCTTTTTGTTCCAGATTTGGTTTCAGAATAAAAGAGCCAGATGTCGTAAACGCGCCCAAGAGAAGCCCCACCAGCATGCATTGCCACACATGTCTCCGATGATGCCACCAATGGGGCCGTATGGCATGTTGCCACCTTATCACCCTATGTTGAACGGATCACCGGCTAATGCTATGCCACATCCTTTTTTCTATTCGGGATATCCATTTGGAATGAACCCTCACACTACTGCTTCTCCAGCCACATGTAGTCAACAGTTGCCAGGCATTCGACTAGATAATCGCTTTGGAAGTTCACCAACTTCATCTCCTTCATCTCCAAATTCATCGATATCATCGCCGAATTCGTCTGCTGGAGAAAGTCCCGAAACAACAAGACAAATATCACACATGCATCCCAATATGCTACACTTGAAGCAATACATGCCGTTGTCTTATCCATATGGAATGTGCCCGCCATTTCATTGCTGAGGATGTTGAATTAAACTACTTAAAGCAAAATAGTGCCAATACATGCTGTATTTCATATTTGTAAAATAGAATGTATATATGACATAAGAAATATGTATTGATAACTTAATAAAAGTATTAAAAACACCTAATTTCTGTATGTTTCTTAATAGATTTAGACGAACAAAGCCAACCCAGTATCATGGTGTTCATTTTTCTCCTTTTTGTGTCAGTTTGTTTTTAAGAGTACATTGAAATATGGTATATATGTCAACTAGCCATCAACTCAACGGACAAATGTCAGCTATAAACTGACCAGAACAAAGAAATATAAAAATACTTGGCATTACTCACCAACAGAATCTCTGCAAAATTACCTACCTATAGTATATTTATGGGGAACTACTTATCTACATAATCTCTTTGTGCAACTACTCGTCTGCAGAATCTTTTTGCATAACTTCTCACCTAAAGAATCTCTTTGGGTATCTACGCATCTGCATAATCTCTTTGGGCAACTACTCACCTACATAATTTTTGTTTGCAACTGCTTATCTGCAGAATCTCTTTGGGCAACTACTCACCTACAGAATCTCTTTGGGCAACTACTTATCTGCAGATTCTCTTTGCACAACTACTCACCTACAGAATCTCTTTGGGCAACTACTTATCTGCAGATTCTCTTTGCACAACTACTCACCTACAGAATCTCTTTGGGCAACTACTTATCTGCAGAATCTCTTTGTACAACTACACACCTACAGAATATTTTTGGGAAACTACTCACCTACTGAATCTCTTTGGGCAACTACTTATCTGCAGAATCTCTTTTTACAACTACTCACTTACAGAATCTCTTTGCAAAACTACTCACGTATAGAACCTTTTTTGGCAACTTTTCACCTACAGAATCTCTGTGCACCTACTCATCTGCAGAACCTCTTTGCATAACTACTCACCTATAGAATCTCTATGCATCTACTCATCTGCAGAACCTCTTTGCATAACTACTCACCTACAGCATCTCTTTGTGCACCTACTCATCTGCAGAACCTCTTTGCATAACTACTCACCTACAGAATCTCTGTGCACCTACTCATCTGCAGAACCTCTTTGCATAACTACTCACCTACAGAATCTCTGTGCACCTACTCATCTGCAGAACCTCTTTGCATAACTACTCACCTACAGAATCTCTTTGTGCACCTACTCATCTGCAGAACCTCTTTGCATAACTACTCACCTATAGAATCTCTGTGCACCTACTCATCTGCAGAACCTCTTTGCATAACTACTCACCTACAGAATCTCTTTGTGCACCTACTCATCTGCAGAACCTCTTTGCATAACTACTCACCTACAGAATCTCTGTGCACCTTCTCATCTGCAGAACCTCTTTGCATAACTACTCACCTACAGAATCTCTTTGGGCAATATCTCACCTACAGAATCTCTGCACATCATCTCACCTACAATATTTCTTTGTGCAACAACTTATCTGCAGAATCTCTTACAAATACTTACTTACAGAATCTGTTTTGGCAACTACTCATCTGCAGAATCTCTGCACAACTACTCACCTACAGAATCTCTTTTGGCAACTTCCAAACTACAGAATCCCTTTGCACATCTCACATACAGAACTACTTTGGACAACTACTCACCTACAGAATCTCTTTGGGCAACTACTTATCTGCAGAATCTCTTTGGGCAACTACTCACCTACAGAATCTCTTTGGGCAACTACTTATCTGCAGAATCTCTTTGGGCAACTACTTATCTGCAGAATCTCTTTGGGCAACTACTTATCTGCAGATTCTCTTTGGGCAACTACTTATCTGCAGAATCTCTTTGGGCAACTACTTATCTGCAGATTCTCTTTGGGCAACTACTTATCTGCAGAATCTCTTTGGGCAAGTACTTATCTGCAGAATCTCTTTGGGCAACTACTTATCTGCAGAATCTCTTTGGGCAACTACTTATCTGCAGATTCTCTTTGGGCAACTACTTATCTGCAGATTCTCTTTGGGCAACTACTTATCTGCAGAATCTCTTTGGGCAAGTAATTATCTGCAGAATCTCTTTGGGCAACTACTTATCTGCAGAATCTCTTTGGGCAAGTACTTATCTGCAGAATCTCTTTGGGCAACTACTTATCTGCAGATTCTCTTTGCACAACTACTCACCTACATAATTTTTGTTTGCAACTACTTATTTGCAGAATCTCTTTGGGCAACTACTCACCTACATAATCTCTTTTTGGCAATAAACTCACATACAGAATCTCTTCAGGCAATTACTCATCTCCAGAATTTTGAAGAGTTATTGGAATTTGTAATTTAGATTAATCCCCTAATCTTTATCTTTTTAGCTCTTATAGATATGACTTGAATACTCACTGGTTGCAAGAGAGAAAACCTGTCTATATGTAATTTACATCGGTAGAGACTAGAAATTGGATTGAATACCCCAATGCCATTTTTACCTCAAAATGGTCATCTTGTATAGACTGAAGAAAAATTAAAGAGAACTATTCAGAAGGAACTTTTGTTGATAAATGTCTGATGGTCAATCATACCATATATCTGTAGCTAAGAAAAATAGAAATCCAAGCAAAACTCTTTAGAGTAGCATTGAAAGTCTTAAACAAAGGTTCTTATTAATGCAAGAAGAATTTGTATCGTTAAAGTGGAAACAATCTCTTTATATTCTGGAAAAATATCAGATTTGCCTTGATAATAATTTGATTTTTTTGGAAACCCTGATTCTATATATCTTTATTACCAAAGTCTATATAAACTATAGGTATAATTAGAACTGTTGTATAGATAACACATTATATAATAAATAAACACTGTACAATATATGGTTTAGGACTTTTATGGACATTAAAAAACACACAAAATAGACTAACAATACAAGTTATAAAAAAACTGAAAATGGATAAACAATATAAAATAGTTTTTAAGATAACATAAAAATAAAGGATAAATGTGTATATAATTTAAATAGCAAATATATCACAGAATATTTTGGACGGAATGATTCCATTTATAAATGCAACACTAACTTTAAGATTTCATAATCTGACAAGCCACCTTTCTTGGTTATTGGGATATCACCCAAGAGAAATGATGAACTGACTCATTATTGGGGTTGTTATTTCTGTCTATATAACAAAGTAATTGCTTTGAAATTTTACACTGAAAAGGCTGTATAGTAACTTAAAAAATAAATAAATTGGATATAATTACTGACTTGATAGGGTAAATATTGCATTTTTTTTAAAATTTTGTGTGTAATTCTAATATCTAATTCTGATGAAATAGTATGTAATTGGATAAGAACCCCAGAAATATTAAAACAAGATTTTACCTAAAATACTCAAATTATTTTCTTGGCACATCTTCCTCTTTAATTTATATTAAGACCTTTTCATAACCTATTTCTTTAAAAAGATTGGAAACATTTCAATTACTAAGCTTATAATACAAAACAAAAATTGTTGCATCATATTCCAGCTGATGAACTGCAGGTCATGATTTTATAACTTATTCTACATGTAAGTTCCCAAGATAAAAACTGAATATGTTCTGTTACCATGGTTACACTAAAATGTGTGTCTCTCTTCCAAGGTTATACGATCAACAAGAAGACTAATGACATTTGATCAATGCTATGGACCTCTAAGCAAAAACAAGTTTGGGATGTTCATTTATATGCCATATATATTTATTTGATTAAAATAATTAGTCAAGATAATTCATTGGCCACTAGAAAACACAGAGTTTTGAATGTCAAAACTCAGGTGATGTTTTCTTATTTAAATGTGAACAGAAATAAAACCAGGCCCTTTTTTCTTACAGAGATATAATTAAATGCCAACTACCAGATGTTGACAATGTTCGATTTTTTTCTAGAGTGTGAGACATAAATGTGGTTACTTTTTACATAGCCATCGACAATGTTATCTTAAAAAGTCTTAACATCCTTCTAGACAAAATGAATAACAAAGCAGTATAAAATGCATTACATAGTAATATAAAAATGCATAGCAAAGTCTTCTACAAAATTCTATTAATGCATTAAGAAAGTTAATTTTCAATATGAATAAACTATTTTCCACTTTCAAATTGCAGCTCTTCTAACTGTACTATAATTCGATGTTTATCTAAATCCAATTCATTCAGCAGCTGGTCAGCTATTCTACTTCTTAATCTACCTCCAACCTAAAATATGTAAATGACAATTATTAACTCATGAACATTCTATTCATTGCACTGTTCCTTAAATTGTTTGTATTGTTGTCCCTTAATATGCCTGGATAGATGACTATGATCATATGTTAGGGTATATTTATCTTCTACAGCATTATCTTATACTATTCTTTAACTTGAAATATAATTAAAAACTTCCATTTAAGTAAACTAAATAAATATACACCAAATGAGTGTATTAATATTGAATATTTATGTAATTATATATATACAAATTTGCTTTTTTGGGGGGGGGGAATCTGTATAGTTTACAATATGGATATTATTCTATTTTCAATTAAAACTCAACCTTAATCAAGAAGTAAAAAATTAAGAAATAATTCATGGGGGCTTGAATATATCGTGATTTTACCACGGGTTGGCCCTTTATGACAAATATTTTACCCTGAGCGATAGCGAGGGGTAAAATATCGGCATAAAGGGACAACCCGTGGTAAAATCTAGATATATTCAAGCCCCCATGAATTATTTCGATTCTAATAGGACAAATACGGCAATTATTTTGGATCGAAGCGCTCTAGGTGATGGCATTATTTGCCGTTCCAATATATAAACGCACTATTAAATTGACGTAAAATAACGGAGCAAACTGAATATAAATGATGATGCTTAAACTATTTATAATAACATATTTAGATAATTTTAGATGAATCTAATTATTATTGTACTTATATGTCTCATATATATACAAAAACGGCTAATATAACTCATTTTAGCATCATTTATTAACGTTTCCTTGTTGTGATGATTTTCCGTTTCACAAGCGTGTATTTTCCCGTAAATTGCTTATATTCTAACGTCATTGTTCTATGACGTCGAGTCGCTCATTCATTAAAAAACATATGACGTGGGGGTACAATGGGAACAGCCCATGAAATATATTCATATTTTTCCACGGGTGTGTACTCAAAGCGTTTGAAGGACGTCATGTTAGAATAATTAATAACAGAGACAAATTTTTAATTGATTTGTAAAAACCCTCTACAGAACAATGATTTGCCTGCATGCAGTAATCAAAAAATTAAAATACAGTAAATTCAGAAATTTTTGAATTGGAAAATTGTTGAACAAAAAAACAAATATGCAATATTAAGCATTGCCAATTATGAAAAATTCTGCATATAAATTAAGCTATCAAAATTTTGACTATGGTGAAACCTATCACATTTCAATTTACTTGACAATAATAATACTGCAAAAATTTCTGAATTAACAAATTCAAAATCATCTGTAACATAGATCCATTGTGAAAAGATAAACTGGGTAAATCTCGTCTTTTATGAAATAGAGACAATAACATGAACAAGGTTCAATAAAAACAGAATAAACTAGAACTGTCAGTAGAGCAGGACAAATACCCCAGGTTCCACATTTTTTCCACTTCAAATACCTATTTTATATATTTTTACAACATTAATGGACATGTTAATATAAATTTCATATAAAAAATCAATTGAACATGTGTCTGAATGTGTTACTAGTCATATTTTCCCCATATTTTTAAAGAGGACTCAACCACACTGTAACAGGAGTATGGTGTCAAAGTTAAACAATCTGCAGAAAATCAGTTTTGTTACTAAATTTACAACTATTTAATAAATGTAAAGCCAAAATTTCTTATACTGGAAGGGAGGAAGGCTTTACAACAAAAATGAAATGTGTTGTTATACAAACATACTAGTATCATAAACCATCAGGATCTAATGAACTGATTCCAGCAGCCCTAATGTCCCAAGATAAAAAAAACAAAACCCAAAAAATACAACCACTGACTGCCTAAGAGGGGGCCTGTTCCAGTCATGCTTCAGTGATTCTCTAAATAATAAAAAAAAAAATTCCCACAAAAATGGAGTAGCTACACTACCAAGAACTAACCCAAGTTTTTTGGGTACTATTCTACCCTTGTACATATCAGTACTGTTCGGCAAGACTGAAAAACTTGTAATGTTATACTTTCTATTAATTCAGCACTATTTATTATTATACAAAAACAGTACAATTACTTATTCTATAAATTCAGTGCTGTTATTTTCAGTACTCGTTCAATACTGATTTTGTCAGTACAGTTTCAGTACAAAATTAAAGAACCTTAGTGAGCACGCCCACATACCCCACGTCCCCACATTGCCATTGGAGAAATTAAATAAGTGAAAGAAAAAAAAATTGTATAAGAAAAATTAATTTCCTGCCAATATGCACATCTAAATAGTATGTCCTTATTTTCTTCACAATTTCATGAAATTCTGTTGTGTGGTTTCAGAGGAGTTTAGATGACAAACTGTTGCAGAAGTACAGTGAAGCAAAGAAGTTCAAAGGTAAGTAACTCCTAGAAAAAAAATTGAGTCACAATTTCCCATCGATATGCACAACTACATAGTATGTCCTCATTATCTGAAAAGGTTTCGTGAAATTCTGTTGTGTGGTTTGAGAGGGGTTACGATGACAAACTGTTGCAGTAGTACATTGAAGCAAATAAGTTTAAAGGGGCGTAACTCCTAGAAAAAAAATTGAATCGCAATTTCCCGTCGATATGCACAACTACATAGTATGTCCTCATTATCTAAAAAGGTTTTGTGAAATTCTGTTGTGTGGTTTGAGAGAAGTTGCGATGACAAACTGTTGCAGTAGTACATAAAAGTAAATAAGTTCAAAGGGGCGTAACTCCTAGAAAAAAAATTGAATCGCAATTTCCCGTCGATATGCACAACTACATAGTATGTCCTCATTATCTAAAAAGGTTTTGTGAAATTCTGTTGTGTGGTTTGAGAGAAGTTGCGATGACAAACTGTTGCAGTAGTACATAAAAGTAAATAAGTTCAAAGGGGCGTAACTCCTAGAAAAAAAAATGAATCGCAATTTCCCGTTGATATGCACAACTACATAGTATGTCCTCATTATCTGAAAAGGTTTCATGAAATTCTGTTGTGTGGTTTGAGAGGAGTTGCGATAACAAACTGTTGCAGTAGTACATTAAAGTAAATAAGTTCAAAGGGGCGTAACTCCTAGAAAAAAAATTGAATCGCAATTTCCTGTCAATATGCACAACTACATAGTATGTCCTTATTATCTGAAAAGGTTTCGTGAAATTCTGTTGTGTGGTTTGAGAGGAGTTGCGATGACAAGAAACAGGACTGACGGACGGACGGACGGGTCAAAAACATTATACCCTCGGCAACTCGTTGCGTGGGGTATAATAACTGATTTTGTTGGTATTGTTTCAGTACTGCTTTTAAAAACCCTCTAAATCCACCTCTGCCTTCATGCGACTTATGTTTAGTGGTAGACTGATCCCAGATGCATTCTAACAACATGTGTCCCAACTAGTTGAGGAAAACATGCAGAACTTAATCATTAAATGCATTTATGACATTTTTTTTGAAGGAGGCTGTTATACATCCAGATGATACTAAATTTTCTTAGTTAACTTGGATGTACATCTGAGTTAAAGCCTGTGAGTGACAAATATGGTGTATGTGAACTTAATCTTATTGTACAGGGTCAGAATCATGTACATTTATTGTAGAGTTTTATGTATGGTTTTAATAACTAATCATGGATATGGATGCCAGGGCAGTGTTGGATCCAAAACTTTATATAAGGGTGGTCCACTGACAGCCATAAGAGGGGGCTCACTACAGTCATGCTTCGGTGAACCCCTGGATCCGCCTATGCAGGGAGTATTCTATTTGTCCTGCTTAACTTCATTGAGGCCAACATATAATCAACTCAAAGCCAAAATTGCTTACACTCTGTTCTAACACCACATGCCTAAAGAAAATACTTTAAAATATAACAACATTTTGACTGAGGGTCGATCTATACTGTACAAAGAGCATTACTTATTTGCAAATGTTATGGCTTAAAATGCAAAATTTCAATTATTTATAGCAAACTTATTTATAAATATATATGTAGGACTCTAAAGTGCGATGGTACTCTAAAGTGCGATGGTCACGCTAAAGTGCGATGGAATACGCCAAAGTACGATGATGTCTCACGCTAAAGTGCGATGGTTGTTTGTTCGCTAAAGTACGATGGTTATCACGCTAAAGTGCGATGGACCAAAAGGGTAAGGTTCGAAGCTTTATAAAAAAAACCTTTAAAGAACACTAAATGTAAAAATAGTCCTTTTGTATAATCTAGTATTATAAGGTGTATACCATAGATGTGAAAGGGCAGTATAATTTAACAGTAGTCTTAAGTGAATGATTCTCAAAGACCGACCACGTAATAATTGCTCAAGAGGTAATTTAGGTGTCACAGAATACTATATATTTCTTGTAAATAATTTTTGACAACTCGTGCGTATTAAATATTGTTATAACTGGTGTAGCTTGCCGTACCCACTGTGACAATCTATCGCTTATGGTAACACCTCCCCTTACAATCGTTCTTTTAAAATTAAAAGATACAAAATTCGATTATTGTTGGAATATGTAACATTGATTTATTTGTTTAATTTAAATGAGAGAGAAAGGTGATGTTTGCCGAGCTTAATTTTCGCCTTTTTTGTAGCGACTACACATCCATTTTATATTTTCCTGCAATGTACCATCTAATCATGTTTTAGCCGACAATTTATAATTTACGCATGGAAATATGTACCTTTATTTTTGCCGACGTTACTTTTCAATAAAGCGACAACATTTTTACGGAAACCGCAAAATATACTGCAAACATAAACAATGATTCAAATGCATCCGTTCGCTTCTAAGCAGGATACAGGAAAGTTATGTGAATACTATATCTATAGGGCCTAAAGTAAAACGGTCGACTGCAGGATACAAGTTCTTCTTCCAGCTACCAAAATAAAACACCTTTGCTTTAGTCGACAACGCACGGTAAGGTTTAAATCAATTAAGTCATTGACATTTGGTTGAAAAGTTCTTAATCAAATATTTGTAATTTGTCTTCCGGGGTGTTCATTTTTAGTCTGTAAAACGACTGATAACGTCATAATCCAACTACGTATCGTACGTCTATACTTTCGCAGAACATCTGAATTTAGCGTATGTAGGAATCACACTTTAGCGTAGACCATCGCACTTTAGCGTGACCATCGTACTTTAGCGTCCCCATCGCACTTTGGAGTCCTACATATATAAACCAGGTATATTTTAATTGAAGATGCTTGCATCCCATAGAACAAGTAAATGTAAAAAATATACTTATTGAATTGAATTTTAGACCAAACTGTACATGTGGCACCACATTGAGCTCATTAGAATATTCCATCCATAAATGAAGAATCTGACTTATATTCAATAAATAATATAAATAATTGATTTTGGAATGAGCAAAAAAAAAGGAATTTATACATACAGTTTTAGGCCTTTGAATCTTTTTGCCATCCAAGTTATTCATCTGGTCCATAGCACTAACAGGCCCTGGTGTCAGACTACGATTAGCTGGCCAGGTAACTGGTGGAGGCCACATTGATGTGGAGGTCCTACTCGACTCACTTTGTCTCTGGGTAGCTGAATGGATTCTGCTTGAGCGAGTTTTGGCTGAAATAGTTTATACCACATAAGTATAAGCTTTCCGAAAAAGCTTAACCAAACTCAACAAATAGATCTCACAAACATGTTCAACCCCGCCGCATTTTTGCGCCTGTCCCAAGTCAGGAGCCTCTGGCCTTTGTTAATCTTGTATTATTCTAATTTAAGTTTCTTGTGTACAGTTTGGAAATTAGTATGGTGTTCATTATCACTGAACTAGTATATATTTGTTTAGGGGCCAGCTGAAGGACGTCTCCGGGTGCTGGAATTTCTGGCTACATTGAAGACCGGTTGGTGACCTTCTGGTGTTTTTTTGTTTTTTTCTACGGTCGGGTTGTTGTCTCTTTGACACATTCCCCATTTCCATTCTCAATTTTATTTGGTAATATTTGCTTTCATTCACAGGGTAAAAAGGGTCCATCATGCTAGTTTAATGATTACAAATTTTTGCAAAAATATTGTACAACTTCCTACAGTTTAATATAATCAATTCTTAATGTGCAGAGAGCATCCACACTAAGCATCAGATAATAAAGTCCCCATTTTGACTGAAATGCAAAGATAAATTCATATCTTGTAATCGGAAAGAATTCAAATTTCAGAAGGTTCCAGTGGTATCTTCTGTCTCGTTATTGTTGTTGTTGTAGATCCCAAGAAAAATTTAATGAAAATTTCATATGTGGCCATATCTGTAAGAATGTCTAAATATTCAGTAAACAGAAAGTAGATTAGTAATGAATGTGAAAATGCATCATACAATAAAGCATGCTTGGATGAGGTTTGATAGAAAATTCAGGAAGCTTTGATATGTATTTTTGTAGAAAATTGTAACCAAATTGTTACGGTATAGACAGGTTGACAGATGTCAAGCACTGAATCCCTCTCCCTCTTGGAAGGGTTAAAAACACAAAAGTTCCTCCTTTTGGACAGGTCAAAATCTAAGTTATAGATACTTACTAGTAGGGGCTGGGGAATAAGATATGGCTGACTGTGTTCTGTTTATCATAACACTCTCCAAGTCATATACCTTAAATAAAATTAATTCAGTTATGTAGATAAAGGAAGATGTGGTATGAGTGCCAATGAGACATGTAAGCAACAATCATTGAATTGATTCTGTTATGTTCAAGAAGTGTAACATACTTCCAGAAGACAGTTCAGAATCTCTCAAGAAAGCATGATAAAGTATATAATCTGTTGTCAGGGTTGTTAAATCATTTTGAAAATATTCAGAACTTTTTGAAGTGATACTTCCTTTTAAAAGATTAGTTAAAATCGTATTTTGTTCGATTCTTTACCGTTTTTAATGTTTTTCATATGTACCAAAAAAACTTCATCAAAATTTGAATGTTTTGTTTTATACTAAACAAATTGAATGTAATCCTTACAAGTATTTTACATAGTTTAATCGCTGGAGTTTAATCTTTGTTTATTTTAAATACTATTGACTTTAAAACAAAACATACAACTCAAAATTTGAAAACAAAACGTAACTTTTTTAAATTTTGATAATTTTGTCCAATATTTCTTACTTTAAACATAGTAATATGTTTGGCTTTAAGAGTTTCTACCAAGAAATTCTAGAGGGCATGAACTTCAGGCAAGTTGAGGACCTTAAGCAGAAGGAAATATTAACACCAATGAAGACCAATGGCTAGTTCGACTTATCAAGATAGTTGTATACCTGTGTTTGTAAATCATCAACTCTGTTAAATGCATCTAATTTCAAATGTCTCTCATGAGTTAGTTGTTTTTTGATAACATCTATATCTTTAGATACTTTTTCTTCCTTGATATGACGAAGACGTTCATGCTTATCTTTCTCATCTGTAATTAGCTTGAGTCTAGTTTCTCTATCATCAAGTTCTCTGACCTAAAATTAGAAAATAGAAAAGAGAATGGAAAGAGAACTGACATACAATAATTTTCACAACAAATAAAATGATTTGCTCAACATGTTAAAACCAGAAATTGACTCTTGGTTAAATTAGTAGTAATTTTTATTTGAAAATGAACTGTTATCACAGAGATATGTCTCACCTTTTTGTAATTTTGATTATGCAAATGTTGAAATCAAAATAGCAATACTTTAACATCTTACACAAGTCATGCAAATATTCAAAGTCAATGAACCATGACTGAGTTAGGGACTTATCATTTTTTACCTAGAAGGGGGGGGGGGGGGGGGGGGGCTGGTCATTTTGAAATCAAACATACAAAATTTCTTGTACCCCCCTATAATATGTCACTATTTTTATTTGATCCCCCCAGTAAAACATTTAAAAAAATTTGATCCCCCCTCTATCAAACATGCAAAAAAATTAACATGCAAAACACTTATCATGTGATTTCACGAAAATATTGAAAATGATAGATTCTCAGTGGATTGAGTCAAAAAAAATAATTTGAGGAAAAATTGTCTTGAAATAATGCACTTCCATGAATACAAGTAGGTAGCACAAGCCAGTGTTTTGAGCAATTTTTTCTGACTTTTTTTCTAATTTCCAGTATTGTGCTATTAAAGAAAACTTGATCCGTAGCAACTCTAAAAAATAACTTTTTGAAATAGTAAGAACACATTATTTACTAAGAGGAATCTATTATATGTCCTCCTCTTAAACCCTGTTTAAACTTAAGTTTTATGTAAGGCCTTATTGAAATGTCAATTGAGGCGCTAAACTTTTATATGGAGATATTTCATGCTTTCAGCTTGAACAATTAAGTTACTCATTTATTGTCACATTTCATTTATAAATGTGAGATAGTACATGTAGCCTCAAAATTTTGATTTATTAGCCTAAAAGTACAGATTTTGCGGGAGTAAGAGGTATAAATGGACTCAAAGAGATCTTGTAATGAAAACAAAAAGTTACGTTAGTGTTGTTAATCATCTCAAAATTATTTTGTATTCAATATTCAACTGTCTGTATGCAGATTCTAAGATTTTATTGGAGAAATTATTACTCTTCACTTAATTCCTTCATGATGCAGCATGCTTTGTATTTTTGGACAAAATTTTGCACAAATCGCTGTAGATTTCGCTTTAATTTATACTTAATTTCTCTCAAACTATTAAGCTGATTAAAACAATACTTGGCAGTAATGCTTGATAATTTAGTGATCAAAGTGAATGAAATACATGTATAACGACTAAAGTGCGAAATTATTTGGATCAAGTTTTTTTCTGTGTGTGGAAAAGTGGGGTTAAAGTTTTTTTATAAATTCAAAGTGGGGGGATCAATATTTTTTACACATGGAAATAAGTATTTCACACACTTCAAGAGACAACATGTCAAGAAGAACATTGCAACAGTCAAATCGAAATACGTTTTTAGCACCATTCATATACAGTTGATGTGCTGACCAATTTTCCCTTTTAGTGTTTCTATAATTGCTATAGATTTTGAGATATCAGCCCAATTCTGAAGTTTGATCCTATTTTTTATTTTTATCTTAGATTAAACGACGAAAATCACAATTTTCATAGAAGACCTCCTATACATGAAGCATATAGACAATGCATGTATAGTGATGGAAAATCCTCACATGGCCCATACCATCAAAACATTCATCATAACATTCATCTATATAAAAATATTACCAATATATTCATGTTTTCTTTCGTAGTCTGTTCAAGGTGTCTTCTATTATAAGCTTGTTGCTGTTCCTCATGCAGTCTCTTTTGTTTTTCTTTGAGCTAAAGATGAAAATTAATTTAACAATATATCTCTTAATTAAAAAATATAGTATTACATGTATGTTAACTAACATAAATTGTAATGAGTAATAACAAATGTTATGTGCTATCTATACAAATGTTCATCTATTTTGTTAAAATCTAATCAGATATCTTTCAGAAAATAAAATAAAAATATGCATTATTTTTTTTCCATTTTTAATTTAAGTTTGAACATAAAGTTTTATATAAATTTGTGACACAGCCCATTTACTATACCTTATAAACTTTAATGATTTAAACATGTTAAATATATAAATAATGTTGTACCTACTTTTGATATCTACTCAAAAATAATTTCTATTGACTGATAGCAGTTAGGCTTCAAATCAAAGTAAGAATTGCCAACAAATTTCATACCTCCTTCTCTAATTTCTTTTTAATATCACTGTATTCCCTCTCAGCCCTGTTTAATGCTGTCTTGATGGCCATTAGCTGTTTTCTAAGGGAGATAATCTCCTCTTTTGCTTTCATTTCTAACTGGATATTCTGCTTTTTAGAACTTTCAGCATCTTTGGACAACTCCCCAACCTAGAACATAAAGCAGATTGTACTTTATATTTCATATAACTAATATTCAAAAACCTTTATGAGTAATACTACATACAACTATCAAGTGTGATTCATAAAAATAAAGAAGCTCACAGATTTTCCACAACAGTGTCTGGTTTGATCATTTTAAAATAGAGCCATTCAATATTTAAATATTTTGCTTTTTATCTACTTATGTCTGTACAACAAGAAGGAACATGATGTGAAAATTATATTTGTAAAAATATTCTGTGTCCAAAAGTTAACAATTTGGTCTATGAGTAAATAATCTATTAAAGTGCAACCTGAATTGACATACTATTCTATACCAGTACATATGTAATGATCATTGATATTTTAAGCCAGCTGTAAAAGCTTACCAAGTACTGTCATTTTAAAACATAATTATAAATGTAGCTACAATTGATTTGATATGAAAATTGAACTTTTTTTACAATTTTTACATTGTGTAGTTTTAGTAAGGTAAAAGTGTTATATAACATCTTGTCTTATCTTTATACAGTCTATGTTTATGTACCAAAAAATCATCTCAACATCTGTATTTATTGCAAAAATAAGTGTGGAAATTATGACTTTTATATAATTTTCAAAATCCCCAAGGAGCAATTCCTTCAAAATTGAGTAAACCAAATAAAAAGCTTCAATTCAAATACGCACCTTCTTTAAGAATTTAACTTGGAAATGTTGTTGTTTCCATCCATTCATTGCCTTCATTTTCATAAAACCCATGTTTAATTGATGATTATTTGACTGAAGATTTCGTAAATCATCAGATTTCTCCAGATATCTCTTCATTAATTCATCCTCTGTAAAATTAATATATCATCTACAATCTGGCATACAAATTTTAAGACTACAGGTAATATTAAAATATGGTTGTCAGATACTCTCAGTATCAGTGAAATGTGGCTGCTTGTTTAATTCTATATTTTAGAATTTTGCTTCAATACCAAAGAGAACTCTGAATGTGCTATCTATATACTTCTCACAATTTCTAAATGGTGAAAATATTTCTTTGATAATTTTCATCCAGTGAAATGATGCCATTACATTTACAATGAATAGAATTTTAGTAAAAGGGATCACATAATGAATCCTGGTTTATCAAATTACTGGTACAAATCTCAAGTAAGTTCAAACTGGCAGTTGTGTCTTGGAAATTAATGAAAATTTAGGAACAAAACAGTTTTTCAAAGTTTTGAAATAATGTAGTGTTAGCTTTATTTAAGTAGAAGATAAAGGATTCCAGGTGTTGATCACTCTCCCATTTCAGTATACAAACAAATGAAAATTGATTTATAAGGGAATTGAAATTAGATAAAAACATCGTGCCTCAATATTATTAAACCTGACAGCTCAATTCTAACACATGTAATTAATTTGTTAGAATGCTTAGGATGATAAACCATCCCCAATACACAAATAAATCCAGTTTTAAATAATCTACTTGCCTGCTTCCTGTTCACTTTTGTTCCTGACTTCATCCATTTCATTTAATGCCTCTTTACGGGTATCGTTAATTTCTGTGTTCACATCTTCATGAATTTCATGTCTGCAAACAGAAAATATTTCAACTATTATGTATTTAAACTAATAAGATTGCATGAAAAAACATCAGATTTGAAAAATCCAACTTTGAAATTTGAAAATAGTTGTTTATTTATTTTCTTTGAGGTGACTATGAAATTTATACCGGCAAACCAAGATTTTGAATCAACTCATCCATGGAAAATTTCTTAAGGGTGTTCTGCAGAACCCAGTGTCTCGCCTCCTTTATGAATATAATACATGTTTAAAGAACTTTAACTGCAGACTGTTTGTAATGTTAACTGGAATAAAAACTAAGTCCATTTATAAGTAACACACGGAAAAACAGGAAATACATTTTTACAAAATTTCCTTTTAGAATCTAGCTTTAGATTATAATCAAGCTTCTGTCATAGTTAGGTAGAAATCCAGGACAGTTTAAGAAAGTTATTAAAATTTCAAAATCTTTAACCACAGAGAGAGTATTTGTGGATGCCGCCGCCAACGGAATGTAGGATCACTATGTCTCCCTTTTTCAACAAAAGTTGAAGGCTTGACGAAATGAAACAAGATGGTTTGACTTAATTTACATATTGGTCAATTCATACTGTTAAGTACTTAGGAGAACCATGTGTATGTATGCTGCATTTTTCTCACCTACTTATACAACTTCAGTATACATTGTTTGGGTTTCCTTATGATACTTGGCAGCAATTGTTTCATGTACTTGTGCAACTTATCCTTTATATATTAATGGATTTAAAATGGGTGATGGCACAGTCTTAAAAACAGGAAATTATACAAAGTGTAAAAACTAGATATCATTGAGATGGGAGCCATCTCTGTGGGCCCCGCTGTCAATAACATTGGGTAAATAAGTTGTATGGATAATCTGATGTGAAGCATTATTTGAAGTTATTACATAGTCTCATGTGTGATTTTAATCTAAGATTTTAAGCTAAAACTGATAAATATTCTCAACTTACTTTCATAGTATAATAGTGATATGACTGCATGATGTGAACTCATTGTTGACTACTCTAAGGTGACTTCTGGATATATGGATTGATGTTTGAACAATATGTTTAAAGGTGCTGCCCAATTGATATTTGTCACATATTTTTAGAATTATGCTTCAATATATTATGACCCACCAAGTATAAAGTATGAAATATTAACGGTTCTCAAGAGGTAGAGCGGACACAATTTGTTAAGAACAACGAACAGATGGACAGACCGACGGACTGACCTTTGACCTAGGATGCATACATTATGACACATTCTCTGGTGTTGGTTAATATATATGTTAAGTTGAAAATGTTTGTCAGGTATAAAGTATGAAATAATAACAACTGTCCTCTCAAAATATAATGTGAATCAAACTTGTAAGCGATGGACAGACCAACAGACAGACAGACCTTTGACCTAGGAAGTGGTACATACATCATGACACACCCTCTGGTGTTGGTTAAAATGAATGTCAAGTATAATATTTGAAATCATAACGGTTCTCAAGATATAGAGCGGACACAATCTTCACCACAGGACACGGGGTTGTCAACTGAAACCAAAGTTTTGTTGTTGTTGACCTTTGACCTAGGAAGTTGTACATACATCATGACACGCCCTCTGGTGGTGGTTAAAATGGATGTCAAGTATAAACTTTGAAATCATAACGGTTATCTAGATATGGAGCGGACACGATCTTCACCACAGGACACGGGGTTGTCAACTGAAACCAAAGTTTTTGACCTTGACCTTTGACCTAGGAAGTTGTACATACATCATGACACACCCTCTGGTGTTGGTTAATAATCATGTTAAGTATTAAGGATAAAATCATAACGGTTATCTAGATATGGAACGGACACTTTCTTCACCAAAGGACACAGGGTTGTCAACTGAAACCAAAGTTTTTGACCTTGACCTTTGACCTAGGAAGTTGTACATACATCATGACACACCCTCTGGTGTTGGTTAAAATGGATGTCAAGTATAAACTTTGAAATCATAACGGTTCTCAAGATATAGAGCGGATACGTTCTTCACCACAGGACACAGGGTTGTCAACTGAAACCAGTTTTTTTTTACCTTGACCTTTGACCTAGGAAGTTGTACATACATCATGACACGCCCTCTGGTGGTGGTTAATAAACATGTAAAGTATAAAGTATGAAATCATAATGGTTCTCTAGATATGGAGCGGACACGAAAGTGTTACGGACGGACAGATGCACGGACAGACAGACAGACGGACTGATCAATATAGGGCGACACGCCTAAAGGCGGAGCCCTAATGATATGTATGTACGAATTTCTTTCTGTTTTACCTGAATTCATCAAGTCTTAGTTTGAGTTTGGCAGTACTATCAAACAAACTGTGTACCACATCTTCATACTGTTTTCTGACTCTGTCTGTAATATCAACCTCTTGTGTCATACTCATTTCTCTCATCTCATGTACCTTAGCTCTCAGTGCTGTCACTTCTACAATGTAACATGAAAAATTGCAATCTATAAAACTGTGTTCTACATCCTCAAACTGTTTTTGAGATCAGATATTTGTCAAACGAGTATAAGTTCTTCCAAGTTATTACTGTGACTTGACTGCAAGTGTGCTTGCCACCTGTTGCAGATCAACTAACATTCTGACCAAATTGCATTTTGTTTAATCATGTTTAATTATTTTATACAGCATTGGGTACCTTACTATTTTAAAACTGTGGCATATAATGAATATATTCGAGTAACAGAGTAAAATTAACTGATGAAGTATATTTCCCATACAAAAAGCATGATTTGTCAATGTTTGTTTGTGGTGACATTAATAGAAAAAGCGTTTTTGAGATTTTTTCAGAAATAGTAAATATTTCTAAAATTTGATTTTGTCTTACAACAAAATATATTTAATCCAAAAACCTCTGAAAAGTTATGCAACAGAGTTCATTTTCAAGAGGCCAGCTGAAACCGGCTTCTGGGTGTTGAATTTTCTCATTGTGTTTAAGACCATTTAGGCTTGTTTACTGCTCTTTGGTCAAGTTGTTATCTCTTAGCTATAGACACAATCCCTTTTTCCGTTCCTTACTCTAGAATATACTATATAAAAACCTACCCATCAACAAATCATAAACATTTTCAGCTAGATGTGTCTGAACTTCCACCATAATGTCCCTCTGTGCACTATTTAACTGACCTCTTAACTGTTTTACTTCCTGTAAGAAATCATTCATTATGAATATGCATGTAATATTTACTGATGAACCCCAGCCATGATCAATCTTGCATGAAAACCATCAAATCACATAATTAACATCGCAGATACCTTGTGATTGCTTTCAACTGCTTAGGTGTTATTAAATTTTGATGATACATTTTTTTAGTTTGAGATTTTTTTAATTTTTGATGATACTAGATTTTAGTTAATCAATGGGTTTTTTTAATTGTTATTTGTGTTTTAAAATCAATTATTTTTTATGGAATAGGGCACTTTTCAAAAAAAATAATCTTGGTTTAAATTTTTCCCTGTGTAGTCTGGTATATGATAAATCATAATATATATCAAATACATACAAAGAGCTAAACTTGGAATACAATGAGACTTCATTGACCTATTTAGTTGTTTATCAGAGCAAATCACTGATACTTTTATAAAATGACTGGAACCTTGCAAAAAATATCTGTCAGCAACTTGTTTGAATAAACCATTTAAGATAATATAACTACCTGTTCTCTTTGGTACAAAAGCTGATGATGAACTCTCAAAAGGTTCTCATAATACATGGAGTAACTAAAAATATAAAGCATCTTTATATATAAAACTAAAATAATATTAGTAAAAGGTTTCAAAGTTTATAACATGCAAAGTGTTATCACAAAGCAACAACAATTTCCAGTAACATTGTTATACAGATAAATATGGTTTTACAAAATAAAAAACACTCTTCTTTCTTATTTGTATAGCTAGTGAATTGAACCACAGACCTTTTTTAACTTTATATTTTCCTGGATCATATCAGGTCAAAGTGATTCTATCTTGTTATTTAAACCAGACCTTATTCTTGTCTTTTTCAAATTTTCATGTGAAACAAAACCTTTACCCAATTAAACCTTCATACTCGGTGAAGTAAAAAAGCTCTACAAAATTATTTTTTAAGAATGCACTGTAAACAAGAATGTATCAAAATGTTTTTGGCTAGATTGTGAATAGTAATTTCTAAATATTAAATGAAGCATTGATGTTGGGTTGCTGTTTCATTTTATCTACTTTGATATATCTCTTGATATTGTTCAAATTTAGCAATTTTATGTGTGGTGTCCAACAGCAGTATTGGAATAAACTCATCATAGATACCAGGATTAAAATTTTCTACACCAGACACATTTTTTGTCTATAAAAGATTCATTAGTGACGATGCGAAGCCACAAGAAGTACTGAGTTGAAGAGTACTCTACCTTTCATAATTATGTCTCTCTCTAGTCATGACATTCCTGGCCAGTTCACTGAAACAGTTATTTAAATGTTCTTTAGAGAATGTGATTTCATCATCAGTTTCTTGGCAGTTTGCCATCAGCTGAGTGACAAAAGTATCTGCAATATGTGGTTTGGTCAATGTAAAGCTTTCCTTCATTACCTACAAAATACAAAAACTTATGTCTTCAAATTCTATTCAAAATTACTTTTGTAAATATTCAAGTTATGTTATGATGATGATGGATGGATAGTTGTTTAATGTCTGGTGGTAAAATTAATTTAAATTCAGGACTGAAACATTTTATATTATGCAACTGGATCACATTCTATGTATACTAGACTGACATGCTAGTTCACAAGGTAATGGTCTACAGGAAAATGGTACCACCTCTGGACACATTATTATGACTCCAATCCAGCTAGTCTTTGCTCTTACTCCTTAAGTTACAGTGGAGGTAATGACGTTGCTAACGTAAAATGTTATTTTCGTGACGTCAAACTGTGACATATCGGGAAAAGATGCATTTAATTTGAAAACGAGTTCATAGACCTATTTTTCAAAACAGCAATTTGTTTCATTTAGCAGGGAGATTATGTGACCCAAATTTTATAAAACTGTAAATAGAGAATTTTTTTAAATTTGATAAACATGCAGCAAAAAATTACGTATTTTTCTCAATTCATGAACATTTGATAAATATGAGTTATTTCTGATATAAAAAATGCATAACTTTTTAGAATACTTATAAAATACAGAAATTACCGATTATTTAACAAAAAACAATTTGTGTTTATCTTTAATAACAAAAAAAGTATGTCTTTCTTTCGAAAAAGAAATTATGGCCACAAATCTGAATTTTGAAAAAATATACAAAATTTCAACATCATTTTACTAAAAAAGTAACCGCCTCGGTGGTGTAATGGTTAGCGTGCTCGCCTCGAGTGCGGTAGGTCGTGGGTTCGACCCTCGACCGGGTCACACCAAAGACTTGAAAATTGGTATTTGCTGCTTCTCCGCCAAGCACGCGGCATTAAGGAGTTAGAGCAAAGACTGGTCGGCCCGGAGTCAGAATAATGTGTCCGGGTAAGGTGACATGTCTTCCTGCGAACTGTTACCTTGTGAGCTAGCACGTTAAAAATCCGGCTTAGCGTGTCGGTCTAGTACAAAGCGGGGTTAATATTCATTTATCATTATCATGTTCTCGTCCTGAATATGCATCTGACTTGCCACTGGACGTTAAACAACCATCCATCCATCCATCCATACTAAAAAAGTAGCACATAAAGGTATATTTTTTTATTACATATTTGATTTAATCAGGTTAAAAATAGCCTATAAGCAAATTTTCACGAACTTGTAAATACAGGATCAAAACTGTATCTTATGCCCATAAGCTGATGACAAGAAGCAGCAAACATCAATTTTAAAGTATATGTTTACAAACAGCCAGGTAGAAATCCCACAACCTCCTATACTCATTGCAAGCATGCTGGTATAATACCATGGAGCTGGGTGATGTTCAAGTTATATGTATTTGAATTGTTTTTTAAGTTTGCTATGTCATTTCAGCGCCCCATTTCATATTTGGTTGAACCTGAAAGTTCCAGACTAAAATTTTCAGTATTTATTTTTCATGTTGTAGATGTCATTTATCAATAAATCTTTCACTTACAGGTTTCTTCCAAAGATCTGTAGCATTAACAGACTCTTCCCTTACTCTCTCAGCAATTGTCAAACTTAATTCCTTAGCCAGCTTCTTCCTTAATTCTGTTATCATGTTCACCTCAAGTAATTCCATAAGTCGTACAAGCTGTAAAAATAAATAAATATTAGTACACATCATTCCAAAGTTTAGGCAATGTACATCCGCAGAAATCTCTATGGTATATTCCATACTTTATTAATAATTTGAATGTCATAATGTTTCTGTGTTAGTGATTTGCTGTATGCTTTTTTTTATCTATTAAAAAACTAATAGTATATTATTAACAGTGGTAGTAAACTAGAAGAAAAATATATCTGCAAACAAATACATTTGTTCATAGTAATTTCTAAATCACAACGTCATTCAAATGAGTCAACCCCCTCAATTTGCTTCCAGTTTCTGAACTACTGAAATTATTGGCAGAGTGCCCTATTTAATTTGTTACTTGTCTTGTATTAGATGTGGAACATCTTCCTTTTGGAAATGTAAACTTCAAAAATATCCCCCTGAAGACCTACCTGCTTAGATCTGACTTCTATTTCTGATGCCCCTCTAGGCATGACTAGAGGTTCTGTGTCTAAAGCTATACCCTCATACAGCTCACCCTGACCTAAACGTCTGGCAACATTCTGTAGAACTGGTAACAAGATATCAGTCTTGTAAAGTTTACTGAAAAGATAAGCAAGATAATTTTGATTCTTTTTTCCAAATATTTTCTATTATACAGATCACATCAGCCTACAACCACAACAAGAGTTCAAATATACTTTCTATCTACAAGTTGATGCATTACCCATATACTTTGATCTTTTTACTGCCAAGATTGATTGATGACCACTTAATATCCAGTTACAAGTATCACTTGCCAAAACTGGAAAGTACATAATTATGATATAAATATACCTTTCACTACTCTTCACCAACATGCTGAATCAAAGGAGGAGGTATGATGACGCCACTTTTTTTTAGGCATAATGAATTCAAAACTAAAGAAATATCATAAATACAGCAAATACTATTCTTAATATATTCTTAATATAAACACTAGTCGCACAGATAAAAGTGTTTATGATTATGAATTTTGTCTCAAATATTTGCAGAAAGGCTTTAACTTCTTTAATTTATTGCAGAACTGCAACATGAAAGAAAAAGCCTCATTTTGAGATCTTGTCATTAATATTCAAATATGAGCAAAAGCTGGCCCCAAAAGGATTTTTTGCTACATAGCATATTTATCAAACATTTCAACGTGCGTAAAATATCTTTTTGGATAAAACCTTTACTCTGTTTAGTAACGGTTGCTGAATCAATAAATCATCTGGCTTAACTTTTAAAATATATTATGATTACATTCTAATTTTTAATTCTTTAACCATAATTATTGAAACAGATTACTTCTCTTTTTGTAATCATCAAGAAAAATAAATATTATACATTTCTCAACTTAGAATTAGGCTAGAATATTATATCAAGAACTAAAACACCTGAATGAAAAGGCTATCATTCTATATTATAACCTTACCAGACTTCTCTGTGTAACATTGTGTTGTCTATTTGTTCTTTCTGGAACTTTCTCTTAGCCCAGTCAGTCTTGATATATTCTAACCATTTCCAGAGAATCAGGAAAAACTTCAATAATCTGTATGATTCTACAGGTTCTTGTGTCCTGGACAAACTCACGGGTACACCTGGGGAAAATTATATTTATTTTTTTACAATGAATCACATTGTACATCTGACATGTATTATTTGTTCAAAAATAGATGGATATGGTCAAGCATCACTGTATACTTAAAGACCCTGTATTAGGGAGGTCAATGGGTATTTCATTTTATATTTACTTAATCTTTTTTTTTTTTTTTTTACATTATCTAGTTTTTTCACATATATCTGGAGTATAAATGGATAGGTGTGTTGGTTTTTTCAACTATTTCTGTCATATGATAATTGAATATTCAATTTTTTTCAGGGTGCGTATGGATAGTACATCAAGCAAGTTGTAACAAACACCTGTGTACTATCTATGAATTCTTTTTCTTTAGAATGATCAATTCAATTAGTTTATTTATAGCTCAATGAGGATTGCAATAGAAAGTTTATAAAGACATATTTTAAGATGAGAAGTTAATAAATTTTAACTGTTCATACAATTTTTTTAGTATATATTTCTGGTTATCATTTCTCTATAAAATTTAATGTATGTTTTAACGTCAAATAAGGATTCCAAAACAATATAGTTCATGTAACTGAATAATGAAAATCATACTTATTCTAGCTAAATTACTAGCTGGAGTATGAACATCTACTCGACTAGCTGCCCTAGAGGGGCCTCTAGATCCCTTTACTGATTCTGGTTCATCCTGGTCTCCAGTCAAAGAAATCTCCTGGTGCCCTGTCTGAAGAACATCTTCCATCAACAAGGTCACACCAAGAATTTCTCCATTAGCTACATGTCTGAAAATGATAGATGGTAAAATTAAAACAGAACTATAAACTTCAAGAAAGCTTCATGTACATCATGCAATAATAATAAACTAAATTCATCAGAGGTTTGCTACATCATTAGATATAACCACCATAGGATGATTCAGTATTAATTTAGTTCAATTCAAAGGGCAGTTTACTACAGAAAGCAAAAAATTATCTAATGAACAAAGAAGATTATATTGAGAAAATATGGAAGTGGTTAGTACAGTATGGTCAATTATTGTTCACAATATGAAAATTATTATGGACATAACTAGATTAACAGTAGCAGTTATATGTTAAAAATTGCAATACAGTCATCTTATCATAAAATTAAACATGCTGCTTGATTGGCAGGATCAGTAAAATAATATTTGAAACGAGGCAAACTAGGGATGATTTAGACCCAGGTTCATATTGGCACGATGTCTACATAATAGATATTAACATCAGAAAATCATGGTAACAAAAGGATAGCAAACATAACAGTTGCCCTATGAACCAGATGAAAGAAACATTAGCTTCATTTTGTGTTTTTTTTTCTTTATCAATTTGTTGTTTACTGTACTCCTAACACTTATTTTTCTCTGGTTTTGTTGAATGGCAAGATATAAGTTCCTATCCCTTAAAATGTTTCAAAGTGAAAGATTGATGTTTGTTAACATCAAAAGGGACAAATATTTTAAGAAAATCGACCAGCAACTAAAATTTGTACCATACCTGTCAACTTCATTTAGTCCTGCTAGACATAGTTGAATGTAGTATTCTATCTTGTAACAAGGCCAATGAAGTAAGGGAAAAGGACCATTCCTGTAATGAATAAATACATTTAGTGAAGCAAGGTAAATAGACCACTCTTGAAAAAGATCAATCTTAAAAAAGTAGCCTTTATAATTTGTCATTATGCTTCTTTAAGCAAAAAAAATGTCAAATTCTCATAGCTCATGCCAAAATCATCAAATCAAAATGTTGGTAAACTACAAATGATGACAAACAATCCAGCAAAATATTAAAGCTTTCAGGCTACTGATCAGAGCCATGTAATGAACCTCATGGAAAGTAGGCAGATAAAAGAGGACTTCACCAGTAAATTCTGGACTTACACTGCCTTAGTAGCATGGCACAAGGTAACTTATCTTTTAGAATCTGACTGGAACATGCTCATTCACTTGCTGTGATACAATGTTTGCCTATTACAACATGCTGTGGATTCTTGATTTTTTTGATATACCAATTTTCGTAGCTTGAATATTATGAAAAATTGTTTTTTGTTGATATTTGATTGTAAGGTTATAAAAATGTCTGCATACAAGTTTTTATATATGACATCTTATTAATTCATATTATTTTTCTTCAGTACATATCCAATCTGTTTTATTCTATGCCTTTTCAAAGTAGAACAAAATAATGCAGATTCATAAAATAAACTTGGTCCTATGGCTCTAATACGGATAGATAACTTACCTGCCACAAAAAGATCTCCATGGATACCATGCTTTAGCTTTAATATCTCTGGGTTCAAGTGGTTCAGGGACAGATAGATGGCAGTTGAAAATAGAAGGTCTTTGAACATTACTCAAGTGAGGGAGTGCATGGTAAACATTATCCTGAATGGACTGAAATAGAAAAAATATTAGTCATTACTTATAATTTAATTCTAAATTCCATTTTAAAATGTAGTAAACCATGAAAAAACGTTGGTGACGTCAAGGACACATGACAAAATTATGTCTATGAGCTGATAAACAAAACAACGTCAGCCAATCACAAGACGTGTTACAGCCAAAATCAAAGAATTAAGTAATGGTAAAAATATTTCTTCAAACATATGTCTATAATAGTTATCAAAAGTACCAGGTTTATAATTTTAAACGCCAGACGCGCGTTTCGTCTATACATCTGTGCTTCACTCAAGAAAAGGTAGAACTCTATATACTTGTGGAATTCCTTCTAATCTTCTACAAAACTTACAAGGATGAGAATTTCATGATATTCATCATACAAATGAGATCTTAAAAAGTTATCTTATCGGACAAGAATCCTTTTCATTTTGTAATAAATATTGCTTCATCATACCTGTCAACTCACCCGTTTTTTGCGGGTGACACCCGTTATTTTCACCTCTCACCCGGGAGTTTTTCCTTACCCGGCGGGTCCCGGGAATTTCTAACATTACCCGTTTCACCCGGATTTCTGACCGGAATTGTTTCCGGTATTTAGAAGTAATACGACCTTCGGTTTTATCGGTCTTTTTCAATGTAACCAAAAAGTCAAAATGTAGGACTGTTTACCTGAGCTATGTAACGATATTTTCAACAAGCTACAAGATGAGTTCAGTGACTATCAGTTGACCCCATTAGATGAACTTCCACTTTGCACTTCCCCTGAAACTGACATTGGTACATTTTGGGGAGAAATGTCCAAGTTGCATGACATTTTTCTTAACAAGCCAAGATTTTTTGTTTTGACAAAACTTGCTAAAACATTACTGGTTTTGCCAAACAGCAATGCAGACAGTGAGAGGGCATTTTCTTTAGTAAAGAAAATAGCTACAGAGTTTAGGGCTGATCTTAATAAGGATACACTGTGTGCTCTTCTTTCTTGTAAAATGAATACACATTTGCATTGCTATGAACTGAAACCAAGTGCAGTTCTTTTAAAGAATGCCAAGTCTGCTACTATGGTGCTACTATGGAATATAACAATAGTCTGAAATAAACCTGTATACATGTTCTAACTGTTTCATATACATATTGACTATATAAATTATATGTAAACATATTTTTGTTCTTCAATTGAGCCCGCAAAATGTCGTACGCGTTATGACCTGAGATTTTTTTTCTCAATGCAGGTCATGACCTGACTTTTCATTTTCAGAGGTTGACAGGTATGCTTCATATAATTTTGAATATGTGTTATTGTCATGAGTTTACAAACCTCCTAAACTGTCATCAAGTGTTTATCAGAAAAACCCTATGGGTTATCACCCTTTGAATCAATTGATTCATTTTCTTGCAACATCAAGATTGAAAAATTATGAGAAAATGTGTTTGCAATATGATGATGTAAAAGCAGATAATTACTTTCATGGCAGTAATATTTCCTGTGGACAAGAATGTATTGATCATACAATGTCTAATGGCAGTATCTAATTCCAGGAACATGACATCCCTCCTCAAAGATAGGAATTCTCCTACTGTGACAGGGTCTGTAGGACCAGATAGAAAACTTATCTGCTCCTTTAATTCTCTCAAATCAGCACCTGACAACAAAAACATTTAAATGTTATTCAAGATTTTCATACTTTCTGTAAAAAAGATCATTTAAGTTCTTAACATAAAGTGATAATAAAGTATTTAAGGGAAACCCTTCAATCAGTTGAGTCAGTAAATGTTCAGAAAGGGCTGTCACGATAGTCAGTATAGCTGTTATAAATAGTATGTGCTCTTGGGATCCCGCTTACATGTTTTACCCGGCCACATTATTTATGTATGTCCTGTCCCAAGTCAGGAGCCTGTAATTCAGTGGTTGTCGTCTTTTTATGTGTTACATATTTGTTTTTCGTTTATTTTTTTCTATAAATAAGGCTGTTGGTTTCCTTATTTGAATTGTTTTACATTGTCATATCGGGGCCTTTAATAGCTGACTATGTGGTATAGGCTTTGCTTATTGTTGAAGGTTGTATGGTAACCTATAGTTGTTAAATTCTGTCTTATTTTGGTCTCGTGTGGACAGTTGTCTCATTGGCAATCATACCACATCTTCTTTTTTATATCTACCATTTAATCAAATGTTTGTTCATGTGAGACTAAGCTTAACTTAATAGTTATTAGCATTCTGAGTGTGATTTAAGTTGGAATACTAGCAAGAAAACTGGAAGTACAATTGTATCCTTTGATTTTTGCTTCAAATACAATTAAACAAAGTCTTTTAGACTTTAAGATTTTTTGTCTAAGGTTTATGCTATAGTCATGAATACTGTAAACCAACTAATGTTTGCAATCTATTTTCACTATTTTCTCTAGAAGAGAAATAACAAGAATATAATTGTTATGAAAATTTCAACCTGGATTTTTCCTTGCCTTACTATGTTACTTGGGAAGGGGGAGGCTTTAAAATTAATTATTTGGTCCTTACCAACTCCTTCCATTCCTCCCCAATCAGCTGACACAAACTCCATCTTCCTCGACCCTAATCTAGCATGGGAACTTCCTAGTCGTGCATGAGCACATAAATAATGCAACATGTCATGCATGGCTGACACAATGACCAGTGAGTGTGACAGAGCTCTTGTACACTGTGAATCGTCCAGTTTTTTATACATGACTAAAGCTTCCAAATGATACGGAATGAAAAAGACATTCAATACATGTTTTCCATCTGTTGTGAGCAACTGTGCTGGTCGCTTCTTGTTAGTTCTATCAAAAGAAACATACATAAAATTAATTTCAATTCAATTTCATTTATTTTAACTTTCATATACAACATTAGCTTCTTCTTATTGCTGTATTTCAAACTAATTGATTCACTGATTAACTGTTGTTAGCTTCATAGCAAGCGACAAAGTTTTCATGCATATCAAGGAATATTATCCTTTGGATAAATTTAGCTTTCAATAAATCAAATTAATCTAATAAAAAAAAATCTCTTTTCTTTTTGTTTAATTGTGTTAACATTTATGCTAGTTTCTGACCATTGCCAGGTTGTAATCCCAATATCACTACGTAACAAGAAAACAGAATTCAAATCTTATAATCAGAGTTTAACATTCTTTTTACATTGACTAAGTGAATGTATTAAAATATTTTTTCTCTTTTTGCAATGCTTTATTAATTGAAATAGGGACCTTTGCTGTGGTGAATTTAATCACAATCAACTTTGAACAAAACATCCAACCTTAATAAATATGTCCTGAAAAACCCACAATAAACATCACATTGTATGGGCGCACTACGTTTGCGCGCATTTGGGGATTAAAATATTTTACGTTTGCACGCAGCTTTTGATTACATTTGCGCGCATTTATTTTACAGGTAATCTCAGGTAAAAGTATAAATACAAATTATATACATAACTATATTTTTTGTATTTTCATATTAATCAATTATTAATTTTAAAAATAGTTTGTTTATCAGTCAAATTATATACTGGTCATATTGAATTATAAAAGCAAGTAAAAACTCCGTTATAGCTTAAGGTCCAGTTACAATATATGAATGGGCTATGTCACGGATTTTCTTAAAATTTTGCATACACTTATTGAAATGTGTCTGAAAATCGAAAAAAATCTGTGGTTTTATCTCTTTTTTCCCTGCATTATGAAACTTATACTAAAGGAAGGGGTAGTGATACCTGTAAATAATTTAACAAATCAATAGATAAATAAGCATTATTACTTGTATTTTCCCTAAAAAAATACTGATTGAATATTTCAAAATATGTGCCTTATGATAACATTAAGAAAGGAAATGGGGAATGTTTCATAGAAACAACAAACATACTAGGACTAACGGAAGGGGTACTGATACTTATAAATAATTGAACAAATTAATAGATAAATAAGCGTTATAACTTGTTACCTGAGTTTACCTGCCAAAAAAATGCGCGCAAATGTAATGGAAAGCTGCGCGCAAACGTAATGATTTTTGAGCGCAAATGTAATGGTAATGCGCGCAAACGTAATGCACCGCATTGTATACACTCAGTAAAAATGTTGATCTTTATACAAAAGCAATAAAATAAACGTTGCATTCATGAACTAAAATAAGCATTAACTCCTATAAAATAAATAAAATGCACAAAGTTTCCACTGAATATCTTCTGATAAAATTAGTTTCTGGGTATAACAAATAATGAATATATTTTACTGTTTAAAGGCAAAAAAAAATTCCTAAACATCCTATTATCAGAGGGATCTGAATAATACTTATATATCTATTATAAAGAATATGAATTAATAATAACAACATGTTTGTACTTATTTTGCACTTATGTATCTAGTAAAAAAAATATATAAAGAAATTTTAAAATAACATCAACATTACAAGAATCATAATGTAAATGTAGGTTTCAATAAATTGAAGCTCACTGAAATGGAAATCCTTTTCATATCAATACTTTTATAAACATAATAACAAATGTTTCAATTGACCTAAAATGGAATTCTTTCCAGGGTATCCATTTAAAACAAATGAAACAAAAACTGAAACAAAATTCTATTCACACATACATACAGTGTTGTAATGATCTTCTGGCTGTGTAATGATAGTCAAATAAATAAACAAGCTTGAGAACAGTAAAACCATGATACACTGTAACAAATGATCCAATCTTATGCTTTAAAATTACAATCTTACCAAAGATGATATAACAAATTGAAAAACTCCACAATGTACTAACTTCTTCATAATTTACATATATCCTTACATAAATAATTTGCCGTATTAGAATCTAATGCATCCTGGGTAATATTTTCAATAGTGTGGTGACTTTATCCTAGGTTTGGGGTACAACAATGAAATTACCCATGGTCCTTAGGATTCTGTAAGGGCAAGTTAAAAATGGGATAAAGCTAGAAATTGGTTAAAAAAAATTTAAAGACAGATCCAGAAATTATTGTACCATTTTATTTGGGAAATCTGGAAGCACTTACAGTTAAATGTATAACTGTTTATAAGTTTTATTTACTAAAAAATCTTTTGGAAATAAATAAATGTTGAAAAATTAATATCAAAATTACTGAAGCAGTTACAAGCAACTGATTTTAACACATTGTTTTTCGAAGGAACTTTAGTTTTTTTTTCGATTCCATAAGAAAATTTAGGATCAACATCATATCATCTTAGCTATATGTAAAATATGTAATGTGATGTAAGCATTTTACTGTGCCATGACCTCAACAAGCATTGGCTTTCATTGAAAAAAATAATGCCAGTTTTTAAATGCAAACTGGTCCTTGATTTTACTGTTGAAGTGCAACCAGTACCAATTTCAAGATTTAATACTATACATTTTCTGCACTCTATCCAATCTATTTAAAATGCAATAACATAAATTGTGTCTTGTATAAGAAAATAACAAATTGACATTATATAAGATTGTGTTTTATCAGCAATTTGTACATTTTCCCTTTGATTTTTCAGGCTTATATTTTTAAGGTCATAGACAGGAATTGATACTCGAAAATATTAGGCAATGATGTCATGTATCAAAACAGCAAGTCCATATGGTCCAGTTCATCATTGTCATTTATCAATGTGTCAGACTTTATTCATACAAACCAACAATTATCCCATCATTTTGAATTCTTCAAGATTTGTTTTTCATACTGACTACATTAACTTTAATATAAGCTAGCACTAGCAAGCTCGCTTGATAATCTTGCTGATGAAGTTAGTATCAAAAACAAAAACGTAACTATTATATAAATACTCCCTTCAACACAACTATAAACATGTATGTTATTTAACTTCTGAGAATTTAGCTTAGATGTAACTTTTAGAATCATTCAGTGGAGTATAAAAAGTACTCCACCAGAGGCCTCCTTTCACAGCTATATTACAGTATGGGTCAATTTTTAACTTTGTATGTGGAACAAAATTTGACGATTTTTTTTACCTTGGATCAGGAAGGAGTCCTTCGGTACCCTTGTGGTCTGTCATATCACCAATCATGAAGTATTTCCTAAAAAAAACCAGATTATACATTAAAAATATGGCTATTGAAACAAGTGAAACTGCTACCTACTGCTTAAGGATGTATAAATTTTACAAAACTAGTCAATGTGTAAAAATCTTGTTGACTTTAAGTAGAACTTGCCTTACTTCAGAAAAATCTTCCAGTATCCTAAGCATGCTGTTGTAATAGCCTATCAATTGTGCTGTGTCATTCCCTGGTGAAAGGAGTAACCGAAATCAGATATCAGATTTCTATAAATAAAACTTACCTAACTTCAGGAAAGTCCTCCAGTATTCTTAGCATGCTGTTGTAATATCCTATTAATTGTCCTCGTAACGAATGCTGTGCCATTCTTTGGTTAAAGGAGTAACAGAAATCAGATATCAGTCCCCTAAAAATAGATAAATAAATATTACAGGTATGGTGAAACACTAAAATATTACAGGTATGGTGAAACACTAAAATATTACAGGTATGGTGAAACACTAAAATATTACAGGTATGGTGAAACACTTAAATATTACAGGTATGGTGAAACACTAAAAAACAAGTGAAACTGCGAGCTACTGCTCACTGATGATACCCCCGCCGCAAGTGGATAATATTAATAGTGTAAAAATATGCAAGTGTTCGGTAAACAGGAAGTTGTCGAGTGATCAATCTAAAAACGCATCACATGGTATAGCTGACTTATATAAATTCTGAAACCAAATTTCAGAAATCCTTGTATTGTAGTTCCTGAGAAAAATGTGATGAAAATTTTCAACTTGGCTATCATGTGTAAAATCATACAAGTGTTCGGTAAACAGGAAGTTGTCAAGTGATCAATCTGAAAACGCATCACAGGGTATAGCTGACTTTGATAAACCCTGAAACCAAATTTCAGAAATCCTTGTATTGTAGTTCCTGAGAAAAATGTGACGAAAATTTTCAACTTGGCTATCATGTGTAAAATCATACAAGTGTTCAGTAAACAGGAAGTTGTCAAGTGATCAATCTGAAAACAAATCACACGGTATAGGTGACTTTGATAAACCCTGAAACCAAATTTCAGAAATCCTTGTATTGTTGTTCCTGAGAAAACTGTGACAAAATTTTCAACTTGGCTATCATGTGTAAAATCATACAAGTGTTCGGTAAACAGGAAGTTGTCAAGTGATCACTCTGAAAACGCACCACAGGGTATAGCTGACTTTGATAAACCCTGAAACCAAATTTCAGAAATCCTTGTATTGTAGTTCCTGAGAAAAATGTGACGAAAGATTCATGGGACGGACTGACTGACAGAGGGACGGACTGACGGACGGACGGACGGACTGACAGACAGACAGACAGAGGTAAAACAGTATACCCCCCCTTTTTTAAAGCGGGTAAAGCGGGGGAATAATTACAGGTATGGTGAAACACTTAGTACTTTGAAGTAAAACTAGGTACTGTAAATTCATATAATATTGCATGGATTTTATTCATGCTTATAATGTGACTGAATGAGTATCACAATGATAAAAAAACTCACATTTTTATATCTGATACATATAACTGTATGCAGATTTTCCTGACAGCGCAATCATTAAAGTCCATTCTTCAAAAGTTATCTTTCAAAGATTAAGTGCAATTATTTCTGAATTTACACAGTAGGTATAGGGCACAATATACCACTGGATATTCTCTGGCTAATCACCTACATCTAGGTAGGCCAGTGATATTGTTCTAGTCAGGCTGTTATCCAGAAAATATAAGTAATTCTTTTAAGCTGATAAACTAACAATTTTTTGGTCCAGCTCAAGTCATTGTTTGGCAAGTCAAGGCAAGGCAATAAATGCTGTTAAAATCATTCTATATTTTTGGATTTAATTGTTCTTTATTGTCAGTTATTTCAAGATTTTACTCCAATCATGGAAGTAATATTTAGAAGGAATAACAACGACTTCACTTCAAAGGTTTCATCTGCGTTACCGCCCATCTTTCAATAACTTGTTAATTGGTTCAATATCTAGCATGGAAGTTTAGTCTCCGCATGTGATCGATCAAATCACTGACACTTATCGGTCATTTTCGTGTTCACGGAGAACTATGAACAGACAAGTTTTTGTCGAATATACTTGCGAAGTAACCCGAATAGTCAATCGTTACATTCCGTTGATGTACGCTGCCGAAAAAAGTCATTCGTTCAATTTTTATTTTAGTCCAATTTTTCCATATTTTTTGTTAGTTTGATCCTAATAGTTAAAACCGACAGCTTTCACATACGAAATTGGAGAACAAAGTTGTGTCATTTCAATTTTAATTTTAACAGACAATTAAAAAACCATTTCCGTATAAAGTAAAGAAGATGATTGTACAAAAATACGTTTGGACCCCCTTTATTATCAATTAAAATATTCACAATTCTTAACGGTTCTATCCTTCAATTTAAGTTCTTGATACATAAACTAATTTGTGTAAAAATGAATTTACCGTAAGACAGATAGATTCAAGCCCATTTCGTCGGCTTGTTATATGTTTTGCTGTATAGCTTATTATATTAATACAAGCATTCCACAATAAACACTTTTTAAATATATATTTACGAAAATATTATCCCCGTTTTAGTTGTCCAGTTTCAATAATGCAATCAATGACATTTATGACATATACCTAAATTTAGAATACTTGAAAGTAAATATTATTTTATTCAATCTCGATAAACTTTGCACATTTCAACAGTAAAAAAATATATGCCTACATTTGCCTACATTATTTTGGTAAACATCATGTGAAACCTGATCGATTCATCGGTATTTACCTGTTTAACTCGGGATCCGCTTTTAACCGGAAAATTCTTTTAGAACAGTTTAAAACAAACGGTAAAAAGCAAAAATAAGCTAAATTAAATACAATTTTCCATGTTTATCTGCTGTAGTTTGAACAATTTTCATCCGTTTTTCAAGTTATTTACGTCATACAACTTCTTTTGGAAGGTAGATGATTTATATGATACAGCGCCACCTTCTTATTAATTAACCGCGGATGTCACACAGGTACTTTATAATTAACGGACTCGATAAAACCACGTGACTGATAAGAAATTCAAGATGCCAGTTTACAACCGCGGTAACGCAGATAGTAACCAAAGGGGTCTTACCGCTGAGACTATAATTGGATAAAATTGTATGACTTTAGTACAGAGCTCAGCATGCTATAAATACATGCTAATTAGTCGTTGTTATTCCTTCTAAATATTACTTCCATGCTCCAATCAATGCTTTTTAATTTACAGATGCATCATAATCTATATCATGAATTAATTAATAAAATCCTTTCTTTAAATATGCATTAATTTATTTTGTTTGACTTTTATATTTTCCAAATATTCATATTTGTTTGTTATTATCAATTAAAAAAAAAAGAAAACTATTTCATGAAACAAACATGGTGCTAATCATGGAAAATTAACATTTTTTTTAAAAAAAATAAAAGAAAACCTTTTTCAAAGAGACAATTAAATGTGTGATAATTTAAAAAATAGGTATTAAAATTTTCTATCAAGATCAAAGCAAATACTTTTAAATAGCTAATCAAATCAATCAGTGACTATTTGTTCTCTGATTACCTTAATTATTAATCATGATTAAATAACAACTGACTACTTTTCAGCTCAGCAATCTATGATAGGTATTCACAAATAATTGAAGATCAAAGGGAGTAATTACAGGTGATTAAAAGATCAAAGATCAATGATTAAAAGGTCATTAACAATGATTAAAAGATCATTAACAATAATTAAGTTTAATCAAAATTAACTGTTTTAATTAAAGTTTTTTTATATTTATTTGTGTACTTTCAAATAAAAAATAAGCATGACATTTTTAAAAATAAATATCTATTTACATTTTTAAATTTTTAACAATATTGCCAAATATCTTGACATTGTTTTGCAATTTAAACTAAGTACTAAAACATAAACACTTTATGTGACTAAAATAAAATAAACCCAAATGTTACACATACTGATTTCTTGTTCTACTATTTTTGTTTTGTTTATTCATTGTGTTTGGTTCATTTCAGTTTTAGTTTAACTTTCCTGATATTTTCTATCATTTAAAGTCCAATGTAGAAAATATATTTGAGATATATATCCATTTAGAATAGAAAGTAAAAAAAATCACTTTATAATAATGTTAGAACAATCTTTCAAACATATAAAGATCCCAGTATAACTTGCATTTACATCTGAATATCAAACAATAGTCAAACCATGTATACTATATATAGACCAATAAAAAGGAATTTCTAATTATCAGAAACAGTTAAAAAAAATGTAGCTGTTCACTTTAAAAAGATATATGTTGATTTTTGGTACATAAATTGGATAGAGAAACAAATGTTTTAATTGAGGATAAATAAAAAATCCCATCTTTTATGATTGTCTACTATCTGTCAATTCAATATAATTTCTTTTTTCAGTAATATCACCTAATATTTTTAATTAGAAATTACATTTCATTTTTTGTTTCCTTAATGTGAACATTTTTTCATTTCTAATAATCTACTTTTTGATAATCAATCATGATTTTAATTAATTCTAATTAGTTAATTATTTTGATAGACACAAGCCAGCTTCCAAAATTTACTTTGATCATAAGATTGACCAATGAAAATCCATGAATACTTTTCACTTTGAAGATTCAACCAATGGGAGCTAACTGTTTGTCCACCAAGCCAATCTGATACCCATGACATTATAAATACCCCAATTTCCCCAAAATTTAGCATTCACTTATCAAGTGTCAAAGTCCTATCAATATTCATTATAAAGTAATCATTGATTAATCACAATAATCATGGCTGATTTCCTAGACTTCCTGTTATCATCACCAGTCAAGTCACCACTACCCATAGAGATCACATCTACTACCACACTAGAGGACATCATTGCTGCCACCATTCAACCAGAGTCCACCTATTCTACTACTGACTCATCTACTGATGAAACCACCAACTCACCTACCAATGAGACCACCAACTCAGAAGATGATGATGAGGCCCTGGCTGCTGCTATCCTTGCGGAAGCAACAGCTGAAGATTATGACACCACACCAACTACTACTGATTCCAGATTAGCTGACTCACTCACAGGTCTTCTAGGGCCACCACCACCAGAGAAATCACTCATTACTAACCCAGTCTTCAGTGAGCTCCAGACACTACTCAAAGATGAACTCAAACAGCAAACTATGCCAGAGACACTGATGAAAATGCTACAACCTAAGACCAGTGTATTCAACCGTGAACAACAACTTCAGCATCAGTTCAACAGACTCAACTCACACAACTCAACTGATGTCCAACAACTCTCTAGCTTCTTCAAGTACCAGTCAGCCATCATCGAGACTGAACGCTACCAGAAACTTCACCAACATGCTACCAAACCATGTCTACGAGACTCCATCAACTTACATTATGATGAACAACTACACAAAGTCATTGATAGAGTGGAGGTATGTATATTACACATATAGAAATTGTATTATATTTTTTTATAATAAATTTGTAAAATATAGTTTATCATTTGTATAAATAATTTTAGATTTGGAAATAATTGTACTTTTGAAAAATAATAGTTTATAATTTGATACAATTTTCATAATGCAAATCATTTTAAGTTATGGATTAGTTAACTATAAATTAATACATGTAATATAGAAAAAAACATTATATATACTTATATAAAAATTAATTAAAAAAAATCATTTCATTCTATTTACAATATATTAATAAATTATTTAATTTTCCAGGTCAGTGTCAGTGTTCTACAGAAAGCTACTCAAACCCAGCCATCTACTACCAACAACAACTTCACTACTAGACCATCATCAACAAGACGTCGACCCACTCTTACACGCCATGCTGTCACACTCATGGAAAACTGGTACCAACTCAACATCCATCATCCATATGCAGACCAGGAAACAGTAAGATCCTTTGCACTACAGGGTGACATCAGAGAAGACCAGGTCAAGAAATGGTTTGCCAACAAACGCAGCAGAAACCAGAACACCTCACGTAAGATGTCTACACCACTCCACAGACACTCTTACAGACCTTACTAAAGAACTATAAACTTTTATTGATTGTTAAGTGCTATATGTTTGTATTGTTTAATTATGCTTGAAAATGAAAGTGCTTTTTCCATAATGTGCTAACTGTATTGTTTCATGTTTTTAATATGTGCTACATTTATGTTCTTTATATTTGTATAAGTTTTGTTACATGGTATTGATATAAAATAAATGAAGAAAAAAAAATCAATGTTTCTTTATATTTTTTTCATAACATTCCAACCTTGCTATAATGCGTGAGAAAAAATATACAATAGCTGCTTCTGAACAAAATAAATAACCAAAGAGTATAAAAACACAGTAACAAAACAAAGCAAAATCAACCAAAGTTACAAAAGTTACCAAAAAAATTGAAATAAATCTTACATTAAACTCTGTATTATAAATACAACATTCTCAACAGTATTTTATGAACAAACCAGGGGAGATGATTTAAAAAGAAACATACCTCTTTAACTTCTCCATTTCCTCAGCATTATTTCTCATCAAAGGACTCACACTATTTCGTTTCTGGAAGAACTCATTCAACATCAGATCTCTACTTGGAGTCTACAACATAAAACATTGATTTAACGTGGCTCGTGGGTACAAAAATTTTAGCAAAAAATTAAACCTTTATTTTTTTATTACAAATTTTATTTATTACACTATTAGTTGTTACTTTATGATATGGTACAAAAAACAACCACAAAAAATGATTTGGTTTGGTCCCAGATGACTTTAAAAATTGAAAAAAGCTCAAAATTATCTCCCTTTGGTGCAAAAATGCCATTTTTTTGTCTTAAATTTGAAATATCTTATTATTGTTTTCAAATAAGCTCTACATAAACTAAATAATTGTAAAATTTAAGCGATTTCTTATATTAGGTTATTTTTTTATTTCGATATTTTCTCTTTTTCTCCTATCTGTCCAACAGAAAAAAAGGACACACAAAAATGTATGCTTCTTCCAGAGGCAGATTTTAGCTTAAATGTACAGTGAACCCATTTTTTTATTTCATTTTTCTTTTAGGTATATGATAAAGTTCATTTATAAAAAAATATAGCGAAATCCTATATTAGAAAAAAAAATGTATACCCAGGAGCCCCCTTAAATGGTTTATTTGTAATAATCAGTTGTTCATTTAGAGAACAAAATACTTTTGAGTATACTGTGTTTCATTAATATTTGTATGATACCAATTTTCTTGTATACAGTTAGTGTAGCGGAAAACAAATGTTCAATGAAGTTCAAACTTCTATCAGATTATATGGGAACTTTTACAAAACCACAAAAGTACAATATTTATCCACAAAAGTTGAAAACACTAAAATATAAAACAAATCAATAGTATTGAAAACAGAATCGATCTGAAGTCTTTAAAGCTTATCAATTTTTATACATATTATATATCCTATCATCATACGCTCAACTAGGGTCACATAAATAGTAAGACAAAATACTTCTACCATACCTTTTCCATCTGAATAGAGATAAAGGCCTCTGGTAATCTGCGTAGTTTTTCACCTGCATCAGATGATCTCATCTTTGTACCCATCCCTGTATCTGTTCTACTGGAATAGTTTGTTAACTGTGTCTGGGAACTCTTCTCACTCTTTGTTTCTGTAGGACTAGCTCGACCACTATGGGCAATAAATAATAACATACATTTAAACTTTTCTAAGAACAATGAAAGGAAATACCAGTGTTAGATATAGACAGGTATAATTATAGATATCTTGATAAAAACAAAATAACTATAAAACTTGTACTTTTCTTCACTGCCATGGTAATATATTTTGTATGTTTCAAAATTTAAAACTTAAAAATACATTGAAATGATTAAAATGACCAGTTTATTTTTAAAACTTGGTGTGTTAGTAGTCTTTAAACAAATTTTGACATGTAAATGCTATTTGGTCATGTTGGGCATTGCAAATTATATTAAGAGTTGCTTAAAAATGGCATGTATTATATTGTTTTATTTTATTTTTGACCTTGTGACTGGTATGTGGTAAAATGTTGTTTAAGTAGGTATTCTATGTTCTACTACTAAATAGAGTTTAAAGGTGACTACCCTGCGGGTATTGCACCAGTAGTCATGCAGGGCTCACACTACTTCAGAATTATAGGGAGAAGTGACTTCTCTTTTTGAAACTGATAGGGAGAAGTGGTGAGATTTGAAAGAGAAGTGCTCTTTCGCGCGGTGCGCTACAATGTTTGGATTATACTATAGCATGTATAGTATAAAGGATCATATGAAAATAATGTTCTTTTTATAATGTTCAATTCATATCTGAGTATACAATTAAAGCAACATTTCAAATTAAAAGTTGTTAAGTTTTACTTAGGTTCTTGTGAGAAACTACCAATTAAATATTTAGTATCTAGCACTAAAAAAAATATTTTTTTATCTTAAAAAGGTAAAGAAATTATAATATTTCAATTACAATTTAATTCAAAACTATCTTGTGTATGAAAATCAGTGTTTTTCATAAAAAAAAAATAAAAGTTATTAAGCTGGGTCATAATATATTGATAATAGTATAATAGTCATGATAGTCTCAGAGTTAAACAACTTTAATCAATAGTTTGAAACAATCCATAAAAAATATAGAGAACTATATACACCAATCAATTAGATTTAACCAAAAGTCTTTTAATTCGTGTGGAATACGTAATTTTCCCCTTTGGAATCAATATTCTTCTGTCAGCTGTTCCATCCGTGCGTCCGTAATAATTATTGTAAAAGTACGGATTTCGGTCATAGCTGGTCCGGTTGAGATCCGTAGTTTAGAAATCGGTCAATGGCAGACGAATGCAAGAAAATTTACAAAAATAAACGATGTTAGACAAGTTATTTGGAAGGGAACATTACGTTTATAATGCAATAAATGGATTAAACACTTACTGGAGGCAACTTGTATCACATTTAAATGAAGAAACAAACTTATTTTGCCGCCGAAATATAGGTTGATGTACGTTTTCGAGTATTAACAAGCACCGGAACAAGCGGAAATGCACGAAGTGATAACAAGTTGTATTTTTATCAAATAACCTGCTACAGACTTCAAAGACAATGCTTCAACCTCTTTTCTTAAGATAATGAATCGTTTATGTCTAAATTTCTCTAATATCAATAAAAAATTGATGTTTCATCAACTTGGTAAAAATTGAAAATGTCCGATGACGGAAGCGACTGAAAGCGAGTATCATCGAGAACAGGGCGACTTCTTTTCGCTTTTGGGGGTCGGGGAAGCGAAGTGACGGTCGGGAAAGCGACTTCTTCGCCCACTTCGCCTGGTAGCGTGAGCCCTGAGTCATGTATATATATTTATATATATTACAACTGGTCTGAACATCAACCCAACAATGTCAGATCTGTAAATTTGCTTTCGCAAACTTTTGGTTCTTCCCTTGCCAGGATATATATATACAACTCGTCTAAACATCAACCCAACAATGTTAGATCTGTAAATTTGCTTTAGTTCTTCCCTCGCCGGGATTTGAACCCATGCTACTGTGATATCGTGACACCAAATCGCCTGCACTGCAGCCGTCCTGCTAGACCACACAACCACCTGGGCTCTCAAAAAAAGAGCTTTCGCTGGCCATGTGTTACCTTTCCATGTCAGTTTTAATCTAGCGGCGTACTACAGTATATATATATATATGAGTTACATATGAGTTACTATACCTTTTCAATGTTTCATGTTCTTTGATGGGTATGCAGGCATCATGTTGTAATACAGCACTGATCAAGGCATTTTTATGGACAATCTGTACCTTCAATACAATCTGGAAATTTTCTAATTTTCCATGCTTCAAAAGCTGCAATAACAATAAAAAATGCAATCAATTCTATCAGGCCAACCCAATAATATACACACTATATATCAGGCAATTACTGTAATAAGATTTGTAAAGGGCATGTGTCTCACTGGCAGTTGTGCATGTAAAAGTAAAAGTGTTATGTTGATTGCAAAAACAATACGTCAAGTTATCTGTTACGTTTTTTCCTAAAATTGCATGAAGGTAAGACAAAGTAATTAATAATTAATATATATAATCAGCACACTTTATTACAGAAATGTTTGTTGTATTGTAATTATAATGACATAAACATGTCTTATTTGACATAGAATAAAAAGACATCTTTAATGAAATTTTAGCCACAGTCTTACCCAACATATTTTACTCACATAAATATCATCTTTTAGGCAAGTTTGTTTTTTGTATTCATGAAAAATTCCAAATATGAGGCTATATTGTTTTTTTTTTTAGTTTTTCTTGTAAACTTGACAATTGAAACAATTATTGAGATGAAATTGAAATACATAGTTGTATATATTGTTTCAGAAAAGGGAGAATGTTATGTAACTTTAAAACATCTAATCCCGCTGCAAATGTTTGCACCTGTCCTAAGCCAGAAATCTGATGTACAGTAGTTGTTGTCTGTTTATGTAGTTCATACATGTTTCTCGTTTCTTATTTTCATATAGAGTAGACCGTTGGTTTTTCCTGTTTGAATGGTTTTACACTAGTAATTTTTGGGGCCCTTTATAGCTTGCTGTTCGGTGTGAGCCAAGGCTCTGTGTTGAAGGCTGTACCTTGACCTATAATAGTTTACTTTTATAAATTGTTACTTGGATGGAGTTGTCTCATTGGCACTCATACCACATCTTTATATATCTACATAGATACAGATTGAGAAAGACAAATGTATTGTAAACATATAAATGTTGTTATTTGATTGATTCATAATACCTTTTGATTTTCAAACTGAAGAGTCTAAAGAGGTAGCTGTATCATACCTTCTACTTTCAATCCTAGATTAAAAACTTACATTTAAAAGTGATTCCCTGTTTCTAAAACTAAATCTTCCAGTAACTGCCTCATCAATCTCCGACATTGCTAAAGAAAATGTCTGTGGTACATTTAACCTGTAAACAACAAATAGTATACATAAATATAGGAATATTTTTTCCAAGAGATAAAGATGTTATTCACTTGCACACCATATAAACTTGTACCAAGTCAGGAATAAGACAGTTGTTTGATATGTTTTGGCTTTTGATTTTGCCATCTTATTACAGACTTTCTATGTTGAACATTTTTAATCCCACCACATTTGTGCACCTGTCCCAAGTCAGGACCCTCTGGTTTTTGTTTATATTGTATATTTTTTAATTTTAGTTCTTTTATGTGTTTTGGAGTTAAGTGTGACATGAGGCACTGACATCCATTTTCACTTAACTAGTATACAATTTTATTTAGGGAACAGCTGAAGACCACCTCTGGGTGTGAAATTTTCTCGCTGCGTTGAAGGCCCATTGGTGGCCTTCAGCTGTTGTCTGCTCTTTGGGTGGGTTGTTGTCTATTTGACATATTCCCAATTTCCATTCTCAATTTTATTTCTGATCTGAATTATCATGGGAGTTCAGTATTTTTGTTATTTTACTTTTTCCTGCACATTTAGCCTTAGACTTGTAGAAGTCATTATCAATTTATATGTTTGGCATAAAAATAAGTTCATATATCATAAACAAGAAGGTGTCCATAGTACACAGATGCCCCACTTCCACTATAATTTTCCATGTTCAGTGGACCATAAAATTGGGGTCAAAACTTGAATGGGGAATCAAAATTAGAAAGATCATATCATAGGGAACATGTGTACTAAGTTTCAAGTTGATGTGACTTTAACTTCATCAAAAACTAACCTGACTAAAAACTTTAACCTGAACTTCGCACTATCATTTTCAATGTTCAGTGGACCATGAAATTGGGGTCAAAACTATAATTTGGCATCAAAATTAGAAAGATCATATCATGGGGAACATGTGTAATAAGTTTTAAGTTAATTGGACTTCATCAAAAACTACCTTGACCAAAAACTTTAACCTGAAGCAGGACGAACGGACGCACAGACGGACGAACGGAGCCACAGATCAGAAAACTTAATGCCCCTCTACTATCGTAGGTGGGGCATAAAAATAAAGAGATTATAAAATATGTATACTTAACATCCCTTTTCATAAGGAATGAAGAACACACCAAAAAGAGGACAATAACTTACTTATATACTGATCCATCATCTTCTTGTACATCTGTCATGAATATAGGTGGGGGTTTACCAGCATCATCCTTAAATGGGGCCGACTCCATCTGAACTGATCTAATATACATGTGGTATTCATTGAATCCCATCTCTTGGGCTTGTTTCTTAAATATCTGAAAAAGCAATGCATTGCATTATAGTTATCACTAAGCAATATACTAGATATATTATTTATGATATGTTACATATACACTACCCTTAACATTCCTAGTTTAATTTTCCCTACATTACTGTGATTTTATTTCTGTTCCATAAGCACTTTTAATTTTGTCCCAGAATGCATAAAATTTTAAAAAGTCTGAAACTTACAAAAAGTGCATCTAAAAATTAACTGTATTTAAGTTCTAAATAATGTGCCAATAGTTGACGAAACAAAGATTCCAGGTAACACTTATCTTCAAAGTGCATTCTATAGTCAATCATACAAAACCTTCCACTGCATGTAGAGTAGGATCTGGCTACCCTTCCTGAGCACCTGACATGACCTCAAGTTTGTGTTTTGTGTACTTTTGTGTGTCTGTTGGTAATTTCCTTTTTAGCCATGGCGTTGTCAGTTTGTTTTCGACTTATGAGTTTGACTGTCCCTCAAGTATCTTTCACCTCTCTTTTATAAAGATGAGATACTGCAATGAAGTGTTGTTCCTTACATATATAATTGTCAGTATGTGAATTTTTGCTTATAAATGTTACATCAACCCAATATATTTTTATTTAGTAACTTCCAACTTTCAAACTATTTATTTGTAAATAAATCTTTATGATGATGTTTACTATAATCTTATAACTATAAAATGACATGAATTTACTTGTGCTAAAATAGTTGTTTCCAGAACTGCATCCATCAGTCTGTGTCTGTATGTCAAAGCCTACAATATAATATGTATTATAATAATCTTTAAATTTGCATTTTGAACCTCAATTCAAAGAACACCTTTCTTATCAATTCAGTTTTCTGAGTTTTTTTAAGAGTGACCTTTATATACAGACTTTATTGACCATAATATATCCAGAAGACAAACTTACATCCAATAATCTACCAACAGCTTGTAACATCTGCATTTGTTTTTCTTTTCCCATTTTCTTGGTCTGTGCTGTATCATTCTGCACCTGTTCTACTTGGAACTGTGCAATCTCAGACATAAACCAAGGATCATCAACAAATACATCAGAGAATAACTGAAACAGAAAGAATAATTGACAACTCATACTTACAAGAGAAAATATATGAAAAATTCATGTATCAAAGAACTAGAAACAATTTTTGTAAACCATTTATTAACTACTAAATGTACATGAAAACAGTGCATATCATGTAAGCACAATTTTATATACCTTTGCTAAACCATAAAACATATGTTCTGCAAAGGGAAGAAACTCATTTTAGAAGATCAATATAAGATATTCAGTTCTATGCAAGTGTATATGTATAGGAGGATTTGCTATTGAAGCCACCAAACCCTGTTTAGTTGAAAAGAAAAGTCAATGTTTGACATATGTTTGACATAACAAACACTAATTATCATTCTGTAAAAAATCATACATGAGTCTACAATGCTATTATGTAATGAATAATCTGTAAGATTTTCATTGATATCATTGATATTCATTTATTGGTTTATTTTGCCTAAATCTTTAAATGTATTAGTTGTGAACTGTTCAAAGTTTGCCCTTTTTTAAAATGTTCCTACATCTTTTTGTGTATTAGTTGTGAACTGATCACCCAGTTTGCCCATCTTATCCCATTCTTTGACTGCTATTTCTAACATTTTTCTCTCTATCATGAGTGTATCATGGGCTGTTTCTGGTCTGTGGAAATATACAAGTTCCTGAAATAAACAAGTATGTTTCTTATTAATATGACAAAGTAATTTTGGTTTAAATATAAACTTTTAAAATCAAATACTGTAAACCAACTTCTTTTTCGCAAACAATTTTAATTAGTGACTTTAGCTAGTAGAAAATCTACATGAATATAAATCGTCACAAATATGTAACACTGTATTCCCTATTTCAACTACTTCAAATAAATTTGAAAATCGTGAAACTAAATCTCAGCGAAAAGGGACAGAAAGGGCTAATGTATCTGAGAAAATAATTTGGTTTACATTAAGTTAAGCATGAATTTTAACCAAGGTTTTGAACCAACAATACCAAAACACCAACATGTAGCCAACATGAATGTAATACAAGAGACTTTTTTTTAATTAGATATAATGACTGTAAATATTTCAAAAATATCATGACTGTGAACTCAGTCTTTTGAATTGACTTACTTGAAGAACATATTTTAAAGCTTCTGGAATCCTGCTGGCAAGACACAGTGATGGATGGAATTCTAACATATAAATGTTTCTTAAGGCTGGCCTGGGAAAAAGAAATTCTAATTTATTTACAGTTTAGAACTTAGATTTTAATTCCATGCAAACAATTTTATTATTTTTAGTGATTTAAAAAGTTTTGCATTAATTTTTTTAATGTTTTATTTCCATTTTTTCTTTGTTTAATTTTAAGTGTATGTTTGTGCATATACATGAAAGGGGAGGCACTTATCCTGTTTCTTGATAAAAGTTTTAAAATACTATACAAAGTTTTAAAATACTATACAATAATTTCTTGTATTCTTTTTTTTCTCTCCTAATATCAGAAAGGTATCAAAGTTAGAGATTTTTCCAAAAAAAATATATGGAAGCATTGGATAGCACTTGTAATTATTTTGTACAGGTGGGGGTAGGTCACAGAGGTCAATGTTGTGGGGTTTTATATGCAAAATAAAATTCAAAAGTGTGGATGAGAGCCTAAAAAAGTGCCTTTAAAACCCTATTAATGGTAAGCCAATCTTTACCTGCTAAGATTTATAGATATAGGTTGTTTAGGTATGACTCCCAAAGGTATACCAAATTTATCATTGCCTTCTCTGCATACTTTTTGTAAATACTCTCTCTGTTCTTCTATCTGGAAAAAAAACCAATCAATATTGTTTATAAAAAATACTTTATCATACAAATATAAATATTCATAGATTCAGAAATTATTGCATGCAATTTTTTGGGGTTATTTTGAAAAATGGACAAACAGTGAAACTAATTGTTGTGATTTCAGAAAAATCAGCATGCAGAAACATGTATCAGTTATGAGAATGTTAGTTTATAATATTGTTATACTCACCATGTTAGGTTTTTCGCTGTAATTGAACCCTTGAAATAATTTTCTGATTTTACAGTTTTGAAAAGTATTTAAGATTTATATCTTTTTGGTTAATATTAGACAAATTTTTATTCAAATGAAATGTCGTAAATATTAAGTTTGCATGTAAAGTTGGGTTGTGCATACCTCGTTATTGAAAGTATTGGCAAACAGGACTATGGTACCATGGTGCTATATTTTGTATCAAGGTACTAACTTAATTGGTTTTACAATATAACATTGAGAATTGAAATGGGGAATGTGTCAAAGAGATAAAAACCAACCAAAGAGTAAAAAAAAAGCTGAAGGCCACCAATGGGTCTTCAACAAAGCAACAGAATGCGCTATAAATGTGATGCTTTTAAAATAGCTATAATACCATGGTGCTATTTGAACATACTGGGGAGAAAATTCTGAGACAGTTTGGTTTCATATCTCCTATACTAACCTGTTTATCCAATACATTTTTAACAATGCTCATTTTGAGTCTGAGATTAATGCACTCTGCTCTGTAATTTCTAATAAAGTATTCTGTATCAAAGTCAAACCTAGGTCGTTGGTACATTATGTCAGTGATCACTTGAGCTAGTGCTCTTTTCTCATCTCTATCAAACACATGCTGGTAGGCCTCTATGTAACAATCCATTAACTGTAAGATAAAAGCAAAAGCATTTACACATTGATAGGTTTAACTAAATTCTTTCCACTTTTGTAACACTAACGTTCTTGCTTTTTATCCTAAAAAACTATTTCCTTCAATATTAGAGCTGTTTACATACATGAAACCAAGGGAAAGTACTCTGATATAGAATATTTAAGTCTGCCCTTAAGGATGACTGTTCAGAATAAAAATGCATGATAAACATTAAAATAGAAGGGTTCATCTAGAGTGCCATTTCTGGGTATTTTAATTGTTATATATCCTTAGTTTTCAATATGAAGCTTTATAAAAAGAGCTTACACAATCGCTGCTGCTACGTTTAGATTAGCATCCCTAAAATTATGTGAAGAAGCAGGTGAGACAAAAATTTATCTGAAACAACATGTTCTATGAGCAAATGCTCACTAATTATACCCAAAATCAAGGTCACTTGTGACTGATTCTCTTTATAAATTTCTTATATAAATGTCTAGTCATTGTAAATATGAGTATTTGAGTTGGTGTCTTATTGACACATTTTCTTCAATCACAACCTGTTTGTACAGATTTAATCTGAAATTAAGTTTTGATTATAATAAATAAACTAACCTCCCTTTTGCTCTCCATAAAAGCTGCTTCATTACTCCATAGATCTAATAAAACACCAAACCTATCTAGCTCTTGATGAGCATAGCTGGCAATGTCAAAGTCACCTGGTCCCTGGTTCATCATAGACTGAAAAGATGAAAAGAAATTAAATGCTTTGTGAGAGCAGTAGCAACATCATGCATTATTTCATGATTTTTTTTATTTACATGAGACTACATCTGAGAATAATAAAATTGAGAATGGAAATGGGGAATGTGTCAAAGAGACAACAACCCGACCAAATAAAAAAAAACAACAGCAGAAGGTCACCAACAGGTCTTCAATGTAGCGAGAAATTCCCGCACCCGGAGGCGTCCAACATGAGTTCATCTAAAAAAGTATTGGTTTTAATATCCATTTTTTTCCATGAAATATCTAAGAAAAATTAACAGCTTTGGTGAGCAATATCTAAGAATCAGAATTCTATTTTGGCATGCTAAATCTAGGGTGAATATTCTTAGCTATAGTTTAGTGCCGGTATGCTAAATCAAATATGAATAATTCATCTCTAAGAGAAATTAGTACACAATCATCTCAATGACTTTAGGTGTCATACCACCAATTACTCCCTGAAATTTAGAACGTATGTGAAAGTAGGCCTACTCGGACAAAAAATAGTGCATTTGATGTCACTGTTTACTTAAACTAACCAACAAATTGGCAGAAATGAAACTTTTGGTGAAAGAGAAATATATTAAGACCATTTTGAGCTAAAATTTACTTGTTTATGAGTTTGCATTCAAAATTGAGGATTAATGGCATTATGCACTCCATAGTATACTAATATAAGATTTCCAGAAAACCAGGGGTTATTTTTAGCGGTACCTCTATTCGGAAGACCTTTTCTTTTTTATATGATTTTAAACACCTGTTGAAAATTAGCATGTAGAAAGCTGATACATGTCCAATTCAGGATATACCTGGTTTCTATGAAGTTAAACTTAAGGTAAAATAATTAGAAAGCTGTGAAAATTGTAAAATTTGGTTGAACAGATAGGGACTTTTAATTGGTGGTATGACACCATTACAGTCTTTGTCTTTGTCCTGACTGTTTCTAAATTTAAGAAGAATCTTCCTTGCTATGTCACCCTTGTTGGTAAATCTCCACTATTTGATCAATGTGTTTTTTTCATACAAAGTGAATAATTCAATGATAAAATTATAATTCATAAGAAATTAATGCCCTTTGAATGAGAATATAAGGGAAATAATGTGACATTAGAATTCTACCAGTAACAGCTATAGTCAGCCTTAGTAATTGGAATGAAAAAAGAAAAATCCAAACTTCAGTTGAATAAGTCAAAGGGGAATAACTCCAACCAAAGTTTGCTGATTCTAAGGAGCACATCAGTAAATGTAGCTTACAGTCCTTCTTCTGTCTGTTCCTGAAGGTCTACCAACTTTGGAATGAGTCCTCAGGCTTTTATCTTTTTCAATGAAATGTGTAGCTAATAACAACAAATCGTTCTCAAGATTCCTGTAAATAAAAAATAAATCTTTTAAAATAAGCAAATTAAATAATTATATCATATTTTACCTATGATGTTTATACTGGATTTCTTATACCTATCAAATTACAAAAAAAATTAGGTCAAACTTGTTCTAATAAATATTTTGTACTGTTGTTTTTTTTTTAGATTATGCATTTAAGTATAGATTATTGGTAGATTATCAGCTGAGAGCCACAATGTGATCCTTTTTGGCGAGTGAGTCCAGCTTACGAGCCAAAAATCCTTCCCATGTGTCGAGGGGCTGATCTTTACGAAATCTTTACAATGACAATGAAAAGATGATTATCTGTTTATTGTTCTATTACTGGTCTTTTTTCCCCATCCATAAGTCAGTTTTACACTTTCCAAAAAATATGGGTATTAAGGAGCGACTGAGCCGGGTGAATAGACAGAGGGAAGGACGATAATCATCTCTATCAGATAGCAATATTTTGCCAGTGTGAGATAGGAACTATATACTGTAAAAATTATTTTTGCGCAAAAAAACTTTATTTTGCATTTTGCCCTTTCTAACCAACTTCGACATTCTAAAATTTACTTTAAGTTTTACATATTAGCATTATTTTACTAATCAGGAAAGTCACTGAAAATTAGTTGATTTACCATATTTCTTTTAATTTACCAAAGCATATTTGACTTACTTCAGATCTTCCTCAGCAGCTTCATACATTACATAGTAACCTCTCTGATCTAAAACATGTACTCTTCCTTCATCTATTGAGTAAAAATCATCATGGTTGTCTACCTCAGAATACTCAATGTATTCACTCTCATGTTTTCTAGAATGATAAAATAGATGTTCATTCAATGCAATTAGATCATATTAAACGAATCCTGTACAATTAAGCAATTCAAAATCGTATACTTGTTCTTTGTTGATCGTCATAGTTAAATCTAACACTGATTTCAAAGTAGGTTCATCAGACAATGTAATCCTGTGGTGTTTCATTGGTACTGTCTGCCATTATCTTTTGTTTATTTTAGTTGAATAAACCAGTTTATTATTTTTCTTTTACAAATTGCTTTGCATTTGGTTTTCCTTGGGCCCTTTAAGTAAACTGGTAGCTTACTATTATAGCTATGAGTTTTGTAAGTTTATTTGTATAGGCTTTACATTTGTTCACATTCTAAACCTTAGGTGTTTGGTTTAAATGTCTCATTAGAAATCATATCACATCTTATTTATTTTCATAGAAATCCGCTAGAAACTAGTTAATAGCCATATTGATGCATTAGTTATTTGTATTTGTTAACTAAATTGCGTGATAAATATGATATTGGATTTCGCTATTTCACCTAAAATGTACCCTCATCTCATTTAAAGCCCTTTAAAATCTGTAACAGGCCTTAGGCTCACAATCTATGCCAAGAGTTATGGAATTCGAACATGATACAAAACAAACTATCAAATTCTGCAAGATATACTAACTTGAAATCAGCTGGTGTGTTGTGTAGGTAACCATGGTCACCAATACCACCCCCACCTCCTACTGTCCCATCATGTTCTGTTTCTGCTCTGTGATTCTGTGGACTGTTATTGAATCAACATGGTATTACTAAATTGTATCATTAAAAATTGATGCAAAAATAGAGTCTAAACTGACTGATTGTATTTTTCTTTAATATATATGTTACTGTGGATTCATTATTTTCGTTGGAGACTAATTTTTCGTGGATTTCATTGGTACAGGTGAACCACGTATTAAAATGATTAACGAATTACAAATTTTCCAAAGATTTGCATGTATACTTTGGCAGAACCATGAAATTAAATGTCGACGAAAGTCAAAGTTTTGTTCAATCCACGTAAATTGGTACCCACGAAAATAAATGAATGCACAGTAGGCAATAATCTAAGCTTGTGCTTCAGTTTAATTACATAATGCAGAACCTGCAATTTTAACAACTGTGGAAATTAAATTTATAAAATAGCTTCTGTAAATTTATAACAGAAACAGTTCTTCTCAATGTGTTAGAAAGCCAGGAGAGAATCATTACAAACTATAATGGCTAATTTTTTAAGTGATTAAACCAGTGTATATCTATGAATAATTATGTTAAAAGACTTACCTAACACGCTTGGCAGGACCTAAATCCATAGATAATCCAGCATCCCTAACAGTTAATGTTCTCTCCATAGATCTGAAGTAATTAAACAAACTAAGCACCTGAAAAATAAAAGTTATATGTTAAAATTTTCAAATAATATTATTCATTTTTAAACAACTATACATAAGAACTATAGCTGGCCCATTCACATTTTCAAACGTCTGTCTATCAAGGTAAGCTATATTTTTTTTGTCCTTTTTTAAAACAAATTTTAAGTTTTTCAAAGGAGTAGGTTCAGTAAGAACCCTTTTTGGCCCCAAAATATAGCAGTATCACAAAATTGTGAAAATGTTATCTTTTAGCTATTTATTGGGAGGTAGAATGCTTCTGCTACACAAATATGGGCTGTTTTGGACAATACAATGCACATACATCCATACTAACATCATTAAGTCATGCTAATTACTGAAATCTTCACAATTTAGCATTATAGTTAAATTCTAGACGGTTTCTGTCTAAATGAAAGTGACCGCATTTGTGTTCATTCATAATATTGAAATGTTAGTTGTATTTGATGATAATACATAGCATATATAAAGGTTGAGGATGAACACTGATGTGGCCACTTTCATTTTTGACATAAATCATCTGAAAAGTGACGTTTTTTGCATATTTTATAGATTTTTCATATTAAAGCTTGATAATCGGAGCATTTTAAATGACCCAATAAGTTAAAATCTTTCACATAAACTAATTGAATCAAATGAAATAGACACTTTACATAACCCTCAAATTTGAGGCCAAAATCTGCCCTTACCTGACTTACTCCTTTTTCCAATTCAATACAACTATTGATGATATTAAGATATCTATTCATTATAAATATTTTAAACAAGAATGCACATGCTGAAATGTCTTCTATGCTGATCATGATTGATTATATTTTAGTTGAAAGTCTTTTTAGTTGTAAGTTTTACATACACAAAATGTAAATGACCTACTGCTTATAGTATCTGAGAAACAGACCTAATCATGAAAACTTAACATTGAACACTGATCTATGAAATGAGGTTAAGGTCAGGTAAACACCATCTGACATGTATATCTAATTCAAACAGCTAAAGCAGCCATTACCAAATTAGCCTCTCTTTGTCTTGCTTTTGTGACATCTGATCTAGAGAAGATAAGAACATGAATTGTAGATTTATAACTACTTACTGTTCTTTGTAAGTCTCTAAGCCTCAGATGTCTAAGATGTAGAAATGATAAGTATGCTCCCTGAGCTGTAGCAGGGTCCTGACCACTGTCACCATCATCCATCAACCCTGAAAAGTGTCAAATACATTAATTTTGTATCTGTTTTTTCTGATCTTTACCTTGATGGACTTTATAAAATACATTTGTTTCTTAGATTCTTTAGAAAATTTAAAATTTTATAATTTTGTTCATATTTTAGCCTTCATACCTGCACCTGATAGAAAGTACAATGTAAATATAAACAAGTTCATTAATGAAAAAAAAAAATGTGTAAATTTTTATTGAAAACATATATGCATTTAAAACACAATACCAATTATGTACATATGCCATATATTTAGATGCACTTTAAAGCTAAATATCTTTTAAATGTATTGTTCTTTTTCCCCTAATATAATTTCACCACATTGCTCAACTTAAAATTTTGGACTTCATGGAAGAAGTAGATCTGAATTATGTATAAGTTCATACTTGAAGTGCCCATTAAACATGATATGACAGACAAATATAAATAAAATTCCAGTCTAGCTGTACTATAAATCAAACTCCTTTCATTGAATTTGATAAATTCATGAAAAGAAGCAACAAACAACTAAACCTTGATTGCTTTTGAATTAGTGTGTTTCATGAGATCTATATATTACCATCAAAAGTAAAGAGTGCAATGGGAGAGAAATGTCTTCTCAGATGACTCAACCATATTGTTAGTAATAATTATTTTACAACTTTACACCCTAGCTCTTTTTAAAACAAAATAAAAATTGATTGTCACTTATACTGAAATGTTCATTATTTAAGAGTATTTTTGTAGGCATTTCTTCGACCTGGTTGTACATCCCATTTTATGACCTAAAATCTCTTATCATGTTCAGCAGAATCCTTCAATGCAGCTTGACCTTGACCTTTAAAATAAGGAGACACTTTCTTCTTTCAAAGACAAGGTATACAATGTATAATCAATGTAGACCTAACTGTAAAGCCTTTGCCATGCTGACAACATTTTTACCTGGATGCCTAATCTCAATTCAACCTTTTACCTCTGTTCTCTGACTTTGAAATTTGTACATTTCGATTACACTAACTTTGATGAAATTTGAAAAAGTTGCAGTTCTGCATTAATTGGTAAAGAATAGATTTAATATCAAATTCATATAGTCAGTTTGGATTAGATATATATATATATAAATATTAAGTTAATCATTGCATTAAATATGATAGAAAAGTTTTCCCCACGAGACAATTAAATTTGAGAATATGATATGTTTATATAAGAATGCATATGATTTTATATTGCATATTGTGTATGTTAATAAATAACCCCTTTAGTATTCGTATAGAGTTTAGCACTTTATAATAACCCACTAAAAGTCTAGCTATTGAGACAAGTTTCTGCTAATCCTTTATGTGCATATAATACTCACCTTCGCCTTCAAACAGAAAACATATATATCAAATATTAAAGGTTCAATTGTTAGAGCTCAAAGGATGGAGATTATATTAGGACGCCCTTTAATGGCATGAATACAAATTATTGAGATGTGGTATAATTGCCAATGAGACAACTACCCAAAAGAGTCACAATGAATAGAATTTAAGCAAAAATAGATCACTGTGTCTTTCAACAATACATAATGATACTTTCCCTATCTTAACAATTTTAAAGATAATGGTCAAACCTATGCAGACAGTTAAAGGAGATTAAAATAAACATTTCTCTGTAGTAATTAAAATCACTAAGTTTTTAAGCAATGGTATTTTTTTTTTTTATCTAAACCATAGAGCAAAATATGTTTGGTCTATAAAGCATAAAATGTAGGGTCAATTAAGCATACAAATAAGGGATAAAAAGTTGGACAAATAAAGCATTAAATGTTTTGTATATCATAAAGATCCAAATAAAATTGTTTACTGTTATTCCTGCAAAAATCAATAAAATGTCTAAACTTGTCTCTTGAAAAAAGACACAACATACACTTTTGAAAATTTCTAAGAAAAGAGTTAATAAATAATTTCTTTGTATAACATTAAAGAACTCCTGCTTAAAAAATACTAAGAGGTAGGGGATACTAGTAATTAAATGGTGAAAACAAATCTATCCATTTGGCCAAAGTGAATAAAACAACATTTATACAATTCATGCAATAACATGCAATTAACATGCACCTTGTCCATTGTCATGCATTTTATTGTCATGCATTTAAATATCACGATAAAAAGCATGAAATACAAATGGCAAAAAAAAGATCCAATAATATTATTAAAAAATACTATAAATAAATTTTCACTTTTGTTTTTTATGTGATAAGACTGCTGTTTAATATAATATTTTGATAATATATACTTAATTAGAAAGAAAGTGCTTATTAATGCGAGGAGCATCTTAAATCAATTTCATGCTTAAATCAATGATATGACAGACTTTATGAAAAGATTTTTTTTTAAATTACCATGCATTTGTGATGACTGTACAAAATCATAACTGTCCTTTCTCTTCTTTGTTTTCTTTAGATCTACCTTCTCAATCTCAGCATCCTCATAATCTTCTAGTGAAATGTTATCTGCATTGTCATCACTGAAAGATTAAGTTTTAAACTAAAGAATGGTTTTGAAATCACATTTAGTTTACTTGTAACAGTAATTTACATTGAAATGCTAAAATTATCACTGATGTCTTTTTTTTTAGATTCAAAACTCAATTGTGCTTTGTAAATGAAGATGGATTTCTTCTGTCTCTGGTATGAGTTTTACCCTTATCAGAATCAAAATCTGGTATTTAGAAAATGTGCTTTTTTAAAACAAAAGTAACATTTTCAACAGCTTTATTTTTGCATTAATACAGAGTCAAAGGCAGATATAAGTAACCTGATGTTGCACACTTCCAATGATGCACAGTCAATGTAGCAGTTTATGTCAGAATATCAAAAGTTTGAAGATTAATATTGTTTTATGGCAATCATATCTATGATTGCCTTATGGCTAGAAAGATCAAAATCGGAATAAGAATACTATGTCCAGCTGGATCTATTTTTGTAAGCCCTGCTCTGTAATATTAGGACTATATTTAAGCAAATTTACATTTGAGTAACTCTAATACATATGAGAGTGATAACATTTATAAAATATAAAACCTCAACCTACTAGTCATACAACTGTGGGTTAGCATAGATCTTCTTCCAAATAGCTGTTGTGTCATAGTTAGTACGATTAGACTGGACCCTGGATGCTCTAATGGTAGGAGGATTCATCACTGCTACAGCATGGTCTCGTAAAGTATCCTGGACTCTCTATAAACAAAATATCTTTAAGCATTTTAGAGTTAAACATAGCTATGAATATAAAAAAGAATAACATAGCTAAATTTTTTTATCAACAGTGTAAAGAATTTTCATATGAGGAAAAAATACATTCTTTACATATGCTTATAATATTCTTTAACAAGAATGTGTCTATAGTACAATGGATGCCCCACTCGCACTATCATTTTCAGTGTTTAGTGGACTGTGAAATTGGGGTAAAAACTCTAATTTGGCAATTAAATTAGAAAGATCATATCACAGGGAACATGAATACTAAGTTTCATGTTGATTGGACTTCAACTTCATCAAAAACTGCCTTGACCAAAAATTTAAACCTGAAATTTGCAATATCATTTTCTATATTCAGTGAACCTGGAAATTGGGGTCAAAACACTAATTTGGCATTAAAATTAGAAAGATCATATCATAGGACACATGTGTGCTGAGTTTCAAGTTGATTGGATTTCAACTTCATCAAAAACTACCTTGACCAAAAACTTTAACCTGAAGTGGACAAACTGATAGAAGGACAAACGAAAGGACGCACAGACCAGAAAACATAATGCCCCTCTACTATCGTAGGTGGGGCATAAAAATAAATTAAAATCAGATAAATGTAAAAAAAAAACACTTATTGCGATATATTTATTGATAGGTCATTTGCCATTGTCATTTAATGAATATAAAATTGGAAGTATTTCGATTTTTTCAAAATGTTCAAAATGACACTATAAAACCACTTCACATGCTACTAACAGCTTAACTAAATTGAAAGAGATCAAATGAAAACAAAACTCACACAAAGTATCAGTTATCAGTTGTTATAAATATAATACATCAAGAAATAATAAATCACTCTAATAAAGGCATCACATTACTGTTACATGATTCAATATAATATTTTAACCAACACTATTTACCTCAGAATCAGAGACATGTATGAAATGAGCCTGCATTTTCAGAAGTGGGTCTATGTTTCTCTTCTGCCTAAGAATGGTCCATTTTTTTTGTTGAGTTGGATCATTCTCTGGTTTCAGTTTGACATACGGTAACCAGTTTGAGTCCTTCCTTAGTGCATGAGTTGATGAATCTGAACCCCAATTTTCTTGACCAACCTGACAATGATAATATATATGTTAAAAATGCTTTATAGAGCTTCTTTGTATAAGTAGAATATTATAGGAATTGCTTAATATTTTACAATTTGCATATAGTTAAAAATAGAACCAATTATTCAAAGTGAAGTTATTGGCATATATATACTTCCTTTCTCTATTGCCAGTATTACTGATTTCATAATTTATAAAGTCTACACAATTCAGGTGGAAAGCAAAATTTATTTCAAAAACAATGCATGCTTAAATAGCTCTAGTCAAAATTCTAATAGAACTTACAAGTTGCATGATCAGAACTGTAAAAGTATGAGTGTTATTTCAGTTCGTCTTTAATGGAAAAAAAATATTGACCATACCTCTAGTCTGTCATAAGCTTTAAAAGTTTTCATATGTTCCTGTCTCATAAAAACTGTCCTAAACTTTCGACCAATGGCAGCATATAATTCCATTTCATCACTTGAGTTATCTATCTTCTCTAGATCCTGTCAAAATATTTAGAAAATCATACACAACATGCGTAAATACTTAAATTATGGTTCTTTTGATGATGCATGTATTGGTATATTCAAAATGAAAATTACAACTCTTACATCGTTTTTGATTACTCTGCCACCATGAGGCCTATGTATTTCACTAGGGACTCAAGACTTGAAAGCAAATGATGCACTTAATTGTTCAAGGAACGTTTTGGAGGAGAAGCAAGGATCCCTATATCAGTCAATTATTTTTTTTTTTTTTTAACTTATATTAAAACAATTACTGACATATGACCAGACCTGCTCTTGATTACAAATACATAATGGATGACCATAAAACCAATGCTGCAAATTGATTGTTTTTTAATATACATGATCCTATCGTCTTTTTGATAAGATTTCATTCACTTATTACATAGAAACTTAACTAAACTGAACCTTTTTGGGACTTAAGATTTTTTTTTAGGTTTTCACTGAATTTTCCATTTAATCAGGTTCACAATGCATAACATTTGAAACCATTGGAATTAAGAACATGTTTGGTTTAATCAGTTTTCAGTTTAAACAAGATTAGGTTTAGACAGGTTTCACTGTAAATCAAGACCACAAGGCAACCTTTAGAGATATTTAAGAATACAAATGTATAAGAATAAGTTTATTACATTTCTACTTACATAATTGATTCCGTATAAATTCAGTAAATAACTGATATGTGGTTTGAGGTTTTGGTAATCGACTACTGTCATTGGTAAACCTAAAGTTGTTTCATCCATAGCTAAACCACCACCTGGAATAGTAATCATTTTAAACTGTTTGCAAATAAAGTATCAAAATGATTTAATAAGTTTAAACATATTTCGTTTTTCAAAGAACCTTGTAGTATCCAAGTTTTCAACCTATATGTTGTTTGATTGATGGCCGGTTTCTTGAGGTCCCCCCTAAATGTTGAGGTTATCTGTTATACCAACCAAAATTTACAAAAGGCATCATTAATAGGGGAAAAAATCAAGAGGTATATATTTTCAGATAAAGGTTCTTGGTATGCACAAGTACCAGGCCACATCCATTTGTATTTTGTCGATCTGATGAGTTAAGCCTTTTTAAACTGATAATTGTAGTTTGTTTTATGTTGTGCTGTTTAACTGCTGTCCAGGTTAGGGGGAGGGTTGGAATCCCGCTAACATGTTCAAACCCACCACATTATGTATGTATGTGCCTGTCCCCAAGTCAGGAGTCTGAAATTCAGTTGTTGCCGTTTGTTTATGTGTTACATATTTGTTTTTTGTTCATTTTTTGTACATAAAAAGGCCCTTAGTTTTCTGGTTTAAAATGTTTTACATTGTCATTTCGGGGCCTTTTATAACTGTGTATGCATTATGGGCTTTGCTCATTGTTAAAGGCCGTACAGTGACCTGTAGTTGTAAATTGATGTGTCATTTTGGTCTCTTGTGAAGAGTTGTTTCATTGGCAATCATATACCACATCTTTTTTAATTTTTTTTTTTTTTTATATCTAATCAGTTGTAATTCAAAGGTTTAGTGTTACTAAATTCAAATAAGTACAAGAGAAATTATAGGTTGGGAAATCTATGACAAAGGTTAAATTCAAGGACATGCATACCTGAAGCAGCGGCAGCATAAGTAAAGGCTGATGTAGGAAGTGGGGTGGTTGTTAAAAGGTTGGCATTTATTGGTGGTGGCTGTGGCACAGGTGTATTGGTTCGTGCAGTAGTGGCAGACGTAGGACGAGAGGCACCACCTGACTTAGGCCTCTGAAAAAGTCCTATTGAATCATCTTGATACCATGAAGCCATCTTTGATGCTTGGGTTTCTTCCTCCTTAAATTAATAATTAGAAGAACATGAATAGATGAAAATTTAGTGCATACACTGTTTAAAATAAATAACAGTTTTATATTTCTTCAGGAGCCTCTGTGGTCTAAGTAATTCATCGTCTGTGTCACCAGCCTGTCAACACCCAGGTTGTGAGTTTAAACCTGGCATGTGGAAAGTGTAAAAAAATATAATCTTAATTACTAGGATTGCCAGTTTTCCTGCTGAATGCCAGTGGTTCTCTCTTGATACTGTGGCTCCTCTACCAATAAAAATGGACTGCCACAAAATAGTCAATAGGTCTGCAAGTGGTGTTAACCTCAAAAATCAACTTATCATGCAACTCATCAGTGAGCAATGATACTTTTAACCTTTTATCTTTTGATTGACCAGTTACAAAGCATAAAAAAAATGAAATGATTGCTTGATAGAATTTCGGATGTTTTACCCTTTTTTAGGGTATTTTTTTAATTGCTTCTTTCTGCGAAGTAATTTGACATGTTGCCAATCTCTGGATTTCCTTAACTTAAACACACAAACAGAGTTAATACTGCAGGTATATATTTTTTCTAGCAATGAATTCTGCCAGGAAGCTCTATTTTGTAAGAAACTTAATGTTATTCAGGCAGCTGTAATGTTTAATATTTATGATACCTCATCATCTTTGTGTTTCTCTGGTGGCGCTGTCTCAGCTTTATACTGCACTGCTATCCATTTTAATATCTGTATAAGAATAGTAACAATTATCATATACCATCTTATTTTTCAAAATAACATTTTTCACCATCCTTCCTTTCTAGCCTACTGTGCTGTGATTTATTTTTCAAGATTTCCTTACTTTTTTGATATATACATTTTAGAGAAGACCCAAATTAAAAAATTTGCAACAACTTTTTTCTGTTCATGTATCATTTTTTTAAATGTTGCAATTAGATAAATATCCGATTGCAATGCTCAGAAATGTAAATTGAGAAAAATTACATGAAACAAATTTAACCAACATGGGGAGGTTTATCAATCTGGTCAGAATCAGTTAAAATGCAGACAAAATTACAACATACCCTGACATAATGATGAATAGTTCTAAGTGAGTGTGAGAGACAAACTAGCCATCGTAAGAAGATCAACATGTTATTCTAACACACCTAGTAGCCTCCGTAACCATGTGGTTTAAGTAGTTACTACTGTAATCACTAGCCAGTCAACACTGGGGTTGTGAGTTTGAACTCGGATAATGCGATTGCACTAGACTTCAATCTTAATTGACTAGGATAGTTTTCCTATCGGGAGTCAGTGTTTTTCTATAAGTACTCCGGCTTCCTCTGCCAATAAAAACCGGCCCCAAGGAAATAGCCTAAATGTGGTGCTTTAAAGTGGGTTAAATACACCAAAAATCAAATCAAATCTAACATACCCTGAGATAATGATGAACAGTTCTAAGTGAGTGTAAATGACACACTAGCCATCGTAAAAAGATCAACATGTCTTCCATCTTGACACACATAATTCCCCCATCTCCTCCACACAGCATGGACTCCTTTGCTTCGCTCAGTCTTTGTGCTCTGTCTACACAGTCATTATACTCAGTCACAATTTGTCTATAACAAAAAAATATAACCTTTTTTTTTTAATATAAACAAAATGATGTAATGGGTTAGATATTTGTTAAGGCTTTCAGATGTAAGTCACTTTTAATTGTTTATCTTTTTATGCAGTTTATTGTTGTTTTGCTGTCTCATTAGTATTTGAATAATGACTGTTTTACTTTAAGAAATCATGATAATCTCCAAATTATTATCATCGAATAATATGCAATTTCGTGCTTGAAAACAGTGGGAGTTTTTTTCCAAGCAAACCACATCCTTTAAGAAGATTGGAAAAATGGAAGAACAGACAGTGGTTAAACATTACCTCTGAAATAATTAAAGATATAGAAAAAAAACTTTGTTGAATCAAGTAAAATGGAAGACTATTGTTAGATTATTTTTTACCCTCTGTGTAAAACTTACGATAATCTCTTTGTATAAAGAGGATATAAGGTCTCTATAGAACTACTATGTTCACAGAATCTCTTCCATCTCAACATGTGTGAATATTTACATTGGATCAGCTGCTGCATTCTCTCTAAAAAATGCTGAAGAACAGAGAACAGTTCACTTTTAAAGACATAATTTTTCACTTTCTTTGACAACACATAACCAATAATTATAATAATGTCAGTAAGGTATTAGACATAGGTAGATCTTTTAATCTAATAATAACATTTCATGTTTGTTTCACAAAAAATCTGTGACTTAATTGGCAGACAATCATAATGCATTCCAAAATTATATTTATATTTCCCAACAAAAATGCATATAAAAAAATTGACACTTCATATAAATTGGTTGTAGATGCTCATAAAAAGTAATTATATTGACTTGATTGTTTATTTTTTGTGATTTCATTGAAATAGGGTTATTAAAAGCTCTAATCATGCTTTTGTCACCCTACTAAAGTTACAATTCTTTTAGCATGTTTAGTGTACTAAAATTATTACCTGGTGTAACAACATAGGTAAACCTTTTGGTGCATATTCAAATTCTTCAGCATTCATCATTTCTTCTACCATTAATTCTGACTGCATTTTCAATGGTTTGGCTTGGCTCACCTTGTTGTAAATAAAAATTAAAAAAAAACATATTTTGAGCAATTAGTTCTACTATCAGCTGAGCTCTATAGTCCTTTTTTTAATGGCAAAGTGTATACTTTTCTCTTACTTGTATGGATTTAATTAAATTGCCACTTGCTTATATGTTTACATTGCTCATATTCAAGTTTCTCTTATGACAAATCAAAGCCTAGGTACTAAACGCGTGTATTAAAATGCTGTGTAAACAATTACATAACTTTTCAACAAATATCTTGTCTATTATCATGATTATGAAAATTATTTGATGTTGTCCTACATGTATGTTAACTTATCCATATATATATATATATAAATGTCTTTTTCTTTTTGTATATTTCCTTGGGTTGCTGTCAGGTCAGTTCCGTCAGTTTAGTATACATTTAGGAATTAACTGTATTGTATTTTGAGCTCCGGCGGCATCAATTGGGGATTTGATGGTCGCAAATTAAGTTTACTGGCGACGTGTAAGTGGAGACAGTAAACGATATTTGCGACCACCAAATCCCCAATTGATGCCGTCGGAGCTTAACATACAATATTGTTATTTCCATTCTAATGAAACTGACAGAAAACAACTTTAAAACATGTATTTAAAATTTGCCATATGCTGTCTGCGCTTGCGCGTACGTCATATAGCATCAATTGTCAATTGATGCCATGTAAATAAATGACGTTATCCAATCAAAATGAACGTTACAAATACTGTTGCATTAGAATTTAATTTGACAAAGGTCACTGTTCATACTCAGAAAAGAAAATGGCATTCAACCCTATCAATCAAACAAAAAGACCTATTTATGTAAATCCAATTCTAGAAGTTAAAAAATATCCATTACCTCTTTTGACCTAGTAATGATTCGTTGCCTTTCTTGTTTGAAATATTCTACATCTCTAGGCATTGGCACAGAACTACAAAAAAATATGGGAAAAATTATGTTTAATTTCATACACCACATAATACTATACAGAAAAGTAAACAAACTGTTATTTGTAAATAAATCTTTATCTTTATATCAAAATAACCATGTGTGAAATTTCCATATATAAAGTATCACATCTAAATAACCAAGTACATGTATTTTCTTTTTTACTGATATTCTATAAATAATCCATTCTCAAATTGTAAAAACAAACATGGCCATATTGTTCAAACTAACGATCAATAAAATGAAAAGTTATTATTATTGTATGACTTTTTGTTTAAGACATTTTAATACCTAATAGATCGTGTTGGTAGCTGAAAGGCCATATGATTTTCTTCCATTTCATTTCTAAGCTCCTCCAATTCTTTCTTGAGATGACGTTCAGCATCCTTCACCTTGTCTGTACTTGACACCTTGTACAGTTCTCCTAGGTCATACATCTTTGTATCTTTACAGACTGCAACCTAAAGCTAGAAATCATTTAAAATATTAAATAAGTCATTATATATGTCTGGGAAACACTTATCACACATAAGCATGATGAGAATATTCACTACGGACTAATATCTACAAAATATAAGTTAACAACATTTTTAGATAGTATTCATTTTTCCTAAGACTATATACATCAAACATATAAAAAAAGTGAACAGACTTAACAAGTTGATACGGCTGTCCTTTATCTTTAAAGATTTAGTAAACTTTGCTAAAAAATTTATTTTTCTAATGAAAATAAAAAATATTTCAATATAAGACTTTTTTTACCACTCACCTTCTATATATCATTATAAAATTCATAAGCATTTATTTATTATATATATGTATAATTACAATTTGAAATTGTTCCTTAAATTTTCTTGGAAATCCTGAGATGTCACAAACTTGCTAGTCCCAGATTACTCTGACATTCCACAGCTGTTTTCCCACGGCCCCAGCTTGTCTGGCAAAACAGCAGTTGGAAGACATAGTAGTCTAGGACTAGAACTTGCAAGCATCAACGATATAATACACATGATCAGTTCTACCAACTTTTTATGAAGCAATGGAGAGATTTGGCCAAAATTGACAAGATCATAGAGAAAAAACAATAGATCAAAGGAAAATGCCACCAAAAAAGCATGAACATGTGCGAGTCTCAAGCTAAATGTGAGAGACTTGGCTTAGGCTGAGCTCCCTGCATGATACATTGTACATGTAAATTTTACAAGGATGCAACAGTAACCTTGTTTAAGCACAGAAGACCTATATATCTTATGGAATATTATACATGTTATACCCCAATAGACCACTTTGATGATCATCCGTCACCGGAAAAAACTCGTCAATTATACGCGCCTTTATCACCGTCATTTGTGCGTTTAGGGGCGTCGTCATTTGTGCGTTTAGGGGCGTCGTCACTTCCCTTCCAATGTTGAGCGAGTGGTTGGAAAACTATAATTCTATATTGTACGAATTATTCGGCAAATTGAATTCTCAAAATTGACAATCAACACTGCTGTTATTAGGGAATTGTCAGTAAGTACCTACAGAGCAACCATTATTTCTAGTTTATCCTGCACAAAGACGATCACTAAGACGCTTGATGAACGTAAATAGTGCAGGGATACAGGCGACCCCCTCTATCTGGTAAATGACGTCATAAAGGTGTGCATAATTGACGAGTTTTTGCCGGTGACGGATGAACTCGAAAGTGGTCTATTGGATTTTTATAACCAATATTTGTGACTGGTCTCAACCTGTTTATATAGTAAATATTTCCTATTGTTTTGTTTGCTGGTTTTTTTTTGCAGGATTTAGCTTTATTGGCAATGGGGCGCTCAGTATGTCATATCATGTTAGTGTTTTTCATAAACCGCATATAATTTACACAAAAGAACAAGCCTAACCGGTCTAATCTACTTGCTTCGCTTTTGATAGTCACGCAAGTCGGTTTTCATAATATTATTTTATGCCTACAAGTTATTTCCTTGCTGGGTATCTCTTTGCTATGCAGCTGTTTATTAAAATAGCATGCTGAAGCTGTGTGTTAAGTGTCTGGTTATTGTTTATTCTGTCATTTCACAGGTTTGTTTATATTTTGCAAGCGAGCTGAAGTGCGTTCGGAGTCACTCGGCAACCAGAATCGGTGACAAAAATGTTCATATATTTTCCCTATGAAAATACAATATACAAAACGCTCTAAAGACTTAGTTTACAAAAATCCCGCGGGGAATTTGAAATTTTGTTGTGCGTTCGAATATCATTCGTTAATTTGTCAAATTTTTAAAATTAAAGCACACAGTGACACCTGCCAACTGTCACTATTTGCGAGGATTTTTCCCCATGCAAGCTCCCACATGGATTTTTTAAAGAGCAATTTTGTCCACAATTTAAAGCAAAGCAATCAATTTTACGATGGCTTGTAAAATTATGAAGAAGCAGAAATTAAAATAACATTATTTAAAATTAAACAAATTGAATCATTAAATACATCTGCCACAGATGTATTTAACATTCAATTTGTTAAATACGACGATTTTGTAGGACTATAGGAACAATCTTGTGCACAAAACCCCATGGTGATTTTGTAAAGTTGACAGACATGAAACGGAAAGCAATGAATAAATACATAGAAAGTTATGAGTGAAATCACTATTTTGTCATTTAATTATGGGAGGAAATACAAAAAATAAATAAGGATCAAAAAGAAAAATATTACAATGTGACAGTATAAATAGGATTGTAAAATAAGCGATGTCTACTTTTACATTCTTTCCCGAGCCGGCAAACTTAATGTCTCCTTAAATTGAACGTTCATATGACAACGCCGGACTGATTTTTACAGATCTATCGCTATGTGACCACCTTTATGAGTGATATGACCAGAAGGGGTGTATATCATTTATTTCAAACCTTAATCGCACATTGGCTGAACAAAATAAATGATTAACTCTGTCATTTCTGGGAAGACGGGATAACTAACAAAAATGTAAAGTCTCATGTTCTTTGAAGCAATTTTTCGTATACATACATGAATAGTCGTATTTCGTCATTTATAACGATTAAATTGCTGCAACATAATCTTATTAGAGACAACAGAAGTTTACCGAAGTTTAAATCTAAAAAAAAAAAGGAATATACAAATCAAGGTAACCGAAACTTAAGCCGAGAATCGTATAAACGTCGAAAGGATCTAGACGTGCATCCCGAACATGCATGTCTCTTGCAATGCAATGCATGTATCATCCGCCCAGCTAATTTCACATTCATAAATTGGACACAATTAATTTGTAAATTATAGATGAGACGACTCTTCAAGTGTTCTCATATCTAAAGACCTCCGGCGGAAGTTATCCGTCAGTTCGAAAACTCGGGATGATCAGGTACTGTCGCAACGTAATCCTATCACGGTCCGCTCTATCGCATTGCAAACGGCTTTGTCTGATCTCAGTCGTATTGTATTCTGTAATTGTCGGGACTCTGACGTGGGTGTCATTGACGAATTTAGAATTAATAACGGGACTGTTTCGGAACGGTTTCGGCAAAAACGGTTCGCAATCGACAAGATCTGGATGCAATCTGGACTCAATCGGCAGAAAAACAGAAATGAAAATTTTCTCCAGATCATTCCCGTTCCACAGGACACCGTCCCGAATACACAGAAAATTGTTAGGAATTCGATCCGATACAACAGAATCTGTCACGACAAAGGCACGATTGTAATCCGACTAGACAAAATCGGCTGAGTTTCCCCGAATGTTACGGGACGCACCTAACTGTCGGGGTGCTTTGCCGAACTTTTCGGACCCTTCCCGACCAGTAGGAATCTGTTACGAACTAAAACGACTGCGTTCAGACAATAATAGGACATTCCAGATAATTGAGGATACTAATCCGACTTTTTGACTTTTCGTGTCGTATCGCTGTCTGATCTCAAACGGGAGCAATAATCGGCAATGTGTGAACCCCGCATTAACAACAACAGGCTACATTTGATAAAAATAACTGAACAGATTTAACCTTTTTTGACGTCGCCAAATTGGGATCGTCGTAATTCTAGTTACGATTATACCAGTTCGAGTGATATGAAAAAGGTACTGGATACGATTACATGGAAATGTAACAATAATAAAAAAAATATTGTTACATTACTATAAAACAATAACTGATCTCCCTTCAAGATAAATTTCGAATATGATAAGACTATAATATGATGCATCATCATGACGCTGAATGCTACTTAACTAATAATTAATATCTTAGAAAACCTGAGTAACTCGAAAAACACATGCATGGGATTTTAAACTCTCTAGTTTGAAGTACACTCTTTGTAAATATTTAAAACTTTTTGGTTTATAATTTCTTGTGTAACTGGCTTCATCTCAGCATTATCAAGTCAAATGGATCTCATAGATCCCTCTTTACTAGTGATCCTTAAAATTAGTCTCACAGGAAATTGTAACACCTTCTACCTTATGAACTCACTTAATACTATACAATTGTAACGTGTAACCAGGCGTTTATACCCCAAACGTCCGTTCCAGTCAATACTTGGATCCAAGTTGTCCACAAACAATACGGTAATGCTAAAAACTACAACCATCTAAATTATGCACAATGAACTAAAATATACACACGGACTCTTTGTCGAAATAAAGTAACAACGGACAATTATATATATACAAATATAATACAATAAACCAGCCTGTCCTCAAGATGGGACGATTTGTCACTAAGAGACAGTATAGCTGGTACAGCTTGTCCTCCGAATAGGACAGTCTGTCAATACAAGACAGCGGTCTGGTACAACTTGTCCTCCGAGTAAGACAACCTGTCACTACCAGACAGTGCGGGCTGGTACAGCCTGTCCTCCGAGTCGGACAGTCTGCCTTGTCAATCCGTTCAACTTGTACGTTTACTTTGTACCCGGTACAAAGTGTCCTTTGAATATTAAGGCTCTAACTAGCGCTTAATATAACCAACGTACGCTCCGTTGACTTTAGACGGCTCATCGACAGCCAACCGACAGCCTCGACTGCCGTTTCTCACTCTCTTATATACCCCAGGGCGACTATACTATTTACTTGATAGGGGTGTTCTCTAAATGTTCCCGATACCGAACACAATAGTACCTCTCAAACACCCCCATACCGATGGACCCAACCACTGACTCTCCCGTCAAACGTCTAAATCGGTTTAACTCTTCCTCAAGCGTAAACCATGCATTGATACACCAAGATTCTACTTGATAATAACCCGAAGTTAACGACCAATAAACATTACACAATGATCGGTTATTTCTACTTGTAACCCCTTGTCATCCTAGTACATATTGGAAGTCATGGTCCTAATCATGGCTTTTGTGATTCTACTCCTGTTTAAAAGATTTTAGATTTATCATCGCTCTTTGACTTTTAGTTCCAATGAGCATTATACAGTACCGTGATTTCGAATTCAAATCATATATTTGGGAGGTCCTAAATGGGCCTTCGTCATACTGATACCTTTTTTCGAAGTAACTTTATAGTGATTACATGTATCATGTATTTATAAGACCAAAGTTGGGTCTGTTATTCTGTAAACATTTAATTTTCACCCTTAAATTTTCAAAAAAAATATTCCCCTTTTACTCTAATCTTCATTTTTTTAGGCCCGTTATTCTCTAATCTTCATTTTTTAGGTAAATTATTCTTTAATCATTCAACCCCATCCAAACCCTCATAGAGTCTCATAGCTGGACATCGAGAACGTAGAAACCGTGATCTAGGACTTCATTGTGTACCTTTTTAAATTTGAAAATGAAAAATTAACAAAACAACTATGACCGTAAACAAAAGTGATGATCCAATACAAACGCTGAAAACAAACTGGGCCACAGGCAAATCCCGTCGAAGGCATTATTTAATAAAGCATAACAAAACAACAAAGCTATCATAAAATTACTCGATGAGTAGAAAAAGTGTTGTCTTTTTAATGTAAAGTTTTGGTGATTTGCTTACTTAAAAAATCTTTTGAAATATTCAGATGTGATAGAAATGATTCCATGCAATTACTTTCTCACCAAATACAATTTTTCTTTAAAGGCTCGATAATAACCGAAAAGAAGTGCAACTGCTACGTTATTTGTTGACATTAAATTGTGGTTTTGATTATATATAAAATCACTGTTTTTAGAAATCATCTGTCACACAGCTTTATTCGTTCTCAAGTTCAAAGGTAGTCATCAGAAACGTAGTTTTTTAAATACGTTTCCTCTCAGAAACACGTATGATTTCATTTTGTACCTTTCAAAATTTGAAAAGGGAACAAAACAACTACGGTCGTAAACAAAAGGGATAATCAAATACAAACGCTTTATACAAATTGGGCCTCAGATCGATTCCGTTGAAGGACATATTTAATAAAGCAAAACAAAACAAGAAAACTACCGTAAAATTACACGATAAGGAGTAAAAAGGTTGCCCTTTTAATGTAACGTTTTGGCGATTTGTTTACTTAAAAATCTTTTGAAGTATTCAGATGTGATAGAAATGATTCCATGCAATTACTTTCTCACAAAAGACAACTTTTCTTCAAGGTCTCGACGATTACCGAAAAGAAGTGCAACTGCTACGTTATTTGTTGACATTAAATTGTGGTTTTGATTATTAATGCAATTACGTTGGCATATACAACCGTAAATTGTATATCAAATCACTGTTTTTAGAAATCATCTGTTACACAGCTTTATTCGTTCTCAAGTTCATAGGTATCGCAGCCATCAGAAACGTAGTTTTCAAATACGTTTCTTCTCAGAAACACGTATGATTTTATTTTGTACCTTTTAAAATTTGAAAAGGAACAAAACAACTACGGTCGTAAACAAAAGGGATAATCAAATACAAACGCTTCATACAAATTGAGCCTCAGAGCGTTTCTGTTGAAGGACAACATTTAATAAAGAAAAATAAAACAAGAAAACTATCGTAAAACTACACGATGAGAAGTAAAAAGGTTGTCCTTTTAATGTAACGTTTTGGTGATTTGTTTACTTAAACATCTTTTGAAGTATTCAGATGTGATACAAATGATTCCATGCAATTACTTTCTCACCAAATACAACTTTTTTTTCAAGGGCTCGATAATTACCGAAAACAACTACACCTGCTACGTTATTTGTTGACATTGAATTGTGGTTTTGATTATCAATGCAATTACGTTGGCATATACAACCGTAAATTGTATATAAAATCACTGTATTTAGAAATCATCTGTTACACAGCTTTATTCGTTTTCAAGTTCATAGGTAGCCATCAGAAACGTAGTTTTCTAAAACGTTTCCTCTTAGAAACACGTATGATTTTATTTTGTACCTTATAAAATTTGAAAAGGAACAAAACAACTACGGTCGTAAACAAAAGAGATAATCAAATACAAACGATTTATACAAATGGGGCCTCAGATCGATTCTGTTGAAGGACAACATTTAATAAAGCAAAACAAACAAGAAAACTATCGTAAAATTACACGACGAAGAGTAAAACGGTTGTCCTTTTAATGTAACGTTTTGGCGATTTGTTTACTTAAAAATCTTTTGAAGTATTCAGATGTGAAAGAAATGATTCCATGCAATTACTTTCTCATAAAATACAACTTTTTTTCAAGGGCTCGATAATTACCGAAAACAACTACAACTGCTACGTTATTTGTTGACATTGAATTATGGTTTTGATTATCAATGCAATTACGTTGGCATATAAAACCGTAAATTGTATATAAAATCACTGTTTTTAGAAATCATCTGTTACACAGCTTTATACGTTTTCAAGTTCACAGGTAGCCATCAGAAACGTAGTTTTCTAATACGTTTCCTCTTAGAAACACGTATGATTTTATTTTGTACCTTATAAAATTTGAAAAGGAACAAAACAACTACGGTCGTAAACAAAAGGGATAATCAAATACAAACGCTTTATACAAATTGGGCCTCAGATCGATTCTGTTGAAGGAAAATATTTAATAAAGCAAAACAAACCAAGAAAACTATCGTAAAATTACACGACGAAGAGTAAAACGGTTGTCCTTTTAATGTAACGTTTTGGCGATTTGTTTACTTAAAAATCTTTTGAAGTATTCAGATGTGACAGAAATGATTCCATGCAATTACTTTCTCATAAAATACAACTTTTTTTTGAAAGGCTCGATAATTACCGAAAACAACTGCAACTGCTACGTTATTTGTTGACATTAAATTGCGGTTTTGATTATCAATGCAATTGCGTTGGCATATATTTACAACCGTAAATTGTATATAAAATCACTGTTTTTAGAAATAATCTGTCACACATTTGTATTCGTTCTGAAGTTCATAGGTAGCCATATACGTTTCCTCTAGAAACATGTATGATTTCATTTTGTACCTTTCTAGATTTAAAAATGACCAAAACAACTACGACCGTAAACAGAAGTGATTGTTAAATACAAACGTTTTATACAAATTGGGCCTCAGATCGATTCCGTCGAAAGACATATCTATGAGAGCCGTGGTGTAGTGGTTAGTGCATCGGACTACTTACACAAAGGTCCCTGGTTTGATTCCCGTTTGGGATGAAAATTTCAGGAACTCAATTTTCGGCTCTCCCTTGACACCATTTGCGAGTATGGTCTTGAGGAAACGATGATAGTCCGTCGGACGGGGACGATAAATGGCTGACCCGTGTTAAGAGAGAGCCATATCTCTTGCACGTTAAAGACACCCTTGTAGATTTCGAAAAAGAGTAGGCTAATGCCGCTACAAGGCAGCACTCGCACCCGCAAAGTGGAAAGGGATTAATATAAGTTGCAAAACTTGTTTCCCAATCCACTATGAATAAATATGTTTAAACTAAAAACATATCTAACTATTTAAAGCAAAACAATAAATAAGAAAACTACCTCACCCAACTTCGATGTTTTGCATCATCCTTAAACTTTGATCTTTTAAGGGTCAATAATATTTCTGACCCTTCTTGCCGCAGTGGTGTTAATCGTGAAGATTCCTATCATTTCTTTTTTAAATGTATTTTTTTTGTCCTTTTTTTTCCGTTTTTTTTTTCGTTTTTTTTTTTTTTTTTTTTTTTGTGATTCTGTTTTCTAAAAAATGATTTATTTATTTATATATATTTTTATATATTTTTTTTCTGTATTATTATTATTTTCTTTTTCTTCAATTTTCCGTCTTTAGATCCATATTTATAATTATATATATTTACTAAATAGATATACCATTCTATACATGCATGCTCATACATATATTTTTGTATTATATTGCTATAAATGTTAAATGGAGAAGACTTCATGATAAGTCTGTTTGACTTGTGTCTTATCCAATTTGTACTTGAACAAATAAAATATGTTTAAACTAATAAACTACCGTAAAATTTAATACATGTATGACGAGGAGTAAAAAGGTTGTCCTTTTAGTGTAACGTTTGGTGATTTGTTCATTGAAAAAACTTTTGAAATACTTTGATGTAATATACATGATTCTTTGTTATAACATTCTCACAAATACAAGTTTTCTTCAAAGACTTCGACGATCAATAAAAACAAGTTATAACTTTTCTAAAAAGCATGCCGTATTTTAGCTGATAATATTGAGATCGGTGGTTTGTGGGTATAGGGTTTTTATTGGAATATTGCACTCCAAGCAATATGAATATATAGTGTATTTTTTCTCCTGTTTTTTTTTTTTATATTTTAGTTGTATTATTAGTGGATCAGGGTTATGATGGAAGGAAAATTTAATAGTGACGTAGCCAATAAGAAAGTTTCAGTTAAGCATGTAATATATGACCGCCGTTGATGTTAAACTTGGAATTGATAGTAAATAACAAATACAATGCACACTTTATTTATAGTTTATGTATGTTCATAGTATACAGATAAAATAAAAATATGTGTCCTGTCCCCAAAGCACATATGCAAACTATGTGTAATTTTAAACCGTCTTTTCTCATTTGAATCGTTTACATTGTCATATCGGGGCCTTTTACAGCTGACTATGCGGTATGGGCTTTGCTCATTGTTCAAGCATATTCAGATTTTGAAAAGGCTGTGGTAAATGTTTTAGACCAACATGCTCCATTGAAAAAAAGAAAACAATGTAAACAACCAGCACCATTTATGAACCAGGAGCTACGAAAAGCAGTGTACAAAAAAAGACAACTGTACAACAGGTATAACAAACAAAAATCAGGTAATACCTGAGAACTCTATAGACAACAGAGAAATCTAGTCAATAAAATAAAGAAAAAATCCATTAAAACATATTTTTACGAACGCTGCATAGGCGGACCAAAAACATCTGATTTCTGGCCTACTATTAAACCTTTTATTACAAACAAAGGTAGCAACTTCACAAAAAATATCATTCTATGTGATGAAGAAAACATAATAAGTGACCAAAAGAAAGTAGCAGAACACTTCAATGACTTCTTTATAAATGTGGCTAAAGATATTGGCAACAACACACCTGCTAATAATAACCATCCAAGTGTTCAAAAAATACACGAAAACAAAACTGCCACACAACAACTAGAATTTAGAATTTGTAGATAAACAACTTAAAAAATTAAACATAAAAAAGGCAACAGGAATAGATGGCATATCAGTTAAAGTTCTAAAACTAGCACAACCAGTTATCACAAAACCAATAACTGAATTGATAAACAAGACTATTAAATCAGCCACTTTTCCAGACAAATTAAAAGAGGCACAAGTTGTACCATTGCATAAAAAGAACAATGTACTTGATGTGGGCAACTATAGACCAGTAAGTATACTTCCAGCAATTTCAAAATTTTTTGAACGAGCAATTTACAACCAGCTAGTTGAATACTTCAATACACACTTTCATCCATACTTATCTGCTTTTCGACCAAAATATGGATGTCAAACTACTCTACTCAGGATTATAGAGGACTGGAATATGGCACTTGATCAAAATAAGTTTATTGGCTCAATTCTAATGGATCTATCTAAGGCTTTCGATTGTCTCCCTCACGATCTTCTACTGCTTAAGCTTGAAGCATATGGTCTTTCAACTTCCTCATTAAAACGCATTAAAAATTACTTATCTAACAGGAAACAATGTGTACGAGTTGGCTCTAGTCTGAGCAATTGGCAAAACATATACAAAGGAGTACCACAAGGTTCTATTCTAGGTCCTATACTGTTAAACATCTTCATTAATGACATATTTCACTTCACCACAAACAGTTCACTCTACAATTATGCTGATGACAGCACATTATCTTATGCAAATAGAGATATAGACACCGTTATCTCCACACTTGAAAAAGACAGTTTGGCTCTGATAGAATGGTTTTCTTCCAATCAAATGAAGGCAAACCCTGAAAAATTTCAAGCTTTGGCAATTGGCAAAAAAAACAATGGGCAAAAACATTACATTTGATCTAGCAGGTAACAAAATAAAATGTGAAAAAGAGGTCAAACTATTAGGCATCACCATTGACTTTGAACTAAATTTCAACACGCATATATCAAACATCTGCAAAAAAGCATCCAGACAACTAAATGTATTAAAAAGACTTGGCAAATACTTAAACAAACTTGGAAAATTAACAATATATCACTCCTTTATCATGTCAAACTTTAATTTCTGTTCATTGTCCTGGCATTTCTGCAGCGAGGCCAACACTAAAAAAATTGAAAAAGTACAAGAAAGAGCACTTCGCTTCATTTACCAGGATCACAATAGCACATATGAAGACTTACTTTTAAAATCAAAAATGCCATCACTTAAAGTAAGACGCCTAAGAACCATGGCAATAGAGGTCTTTAGAACACTCAATCATGAAAATCCAGTATACCTCCATGACCTTATAAATATTAAAAAAACAAAATATTCTTTCAGATACCAAAATTTAGCTGAAATACCAGACGTAAGAACTACAAGGTATGGCTTGAAATCTTTCAGATATTCTGCTGCCAAACTATGGAATGAGTTGCCAAACCACTTTAGAACTGAAACATCGTTTACCCAATTCAAGAGTCTAATAAACTCATGGAATGGCAACTCATGCCATTGCAATGCATGTGCATAGTTTTATTTATTTAATGTTATAGCTTGAAATATAATAGTGCTGCTTCTTGTGAATGTTTGCTAAGCTTTTTATAATTTGTGAATGCTGTGCTTTAGTTTTTATGTTTGCTTTTAGTGCTTATGCATGTGTATAATATAGTATTTAATAGTGCAGCCTAAATGTGCATGAAATGTATGTTCTATGTCTTTTATGTTTTAATATTTGTATTGTGTATGATTGTTATGTAAATGTATGCGTTTGTCGGTTATAAAAGCTCAGAGAGCTTATGTTTATTTGTTATATGACATGCCGACTATAAATAAAGCTTTGAATTGAATTGAGGCCGTACGTTGACCTATAGTTGTTAATGTATGTATTATTTTGGTCTCTTGTGGACAGCTGTCTCATTGACAATCATACCACATCTTCTTTTTTTATATTAAACAGAAAAAGGGTAAGCGGAAGAAGGGATCCCGTAGACCGCCCTACGTCACGATTCATGAATTATGCATATTCTATTTATAGACTATTTTTAAGCGATACGGAAAATACTAATGCTAAAAATAGAATTTTCTTAACATGTAAAACTATCTTAAAAAAACGATGCAAAGTCATTGACTTTCATGGAGAGTGGTCAAAGGGTAATTTTCGTGGAACGTGATCGTGTTTTTTTATTTCACGTTCAGCGTGTTTTTATTTTTTTTTTTTTATTTAGGTGTGCAAAACAGCTACGTGTTCAACATGTTTCTGCTTAATATGTAATTTTTATACATGCTTCGTGATTCAAATGCTTATTTTGCGTGCTCAGTATTTTTCAAAACAAAAACAAACAAAAAAACAACACTAGACAGGGATCGTCAACATAGTATAGAACGAAATTTATTTAATTTTGCCGTTTCCGTGATAAGAAATGATAAGGCGATAATGCCAATGATGTAGTTGAGGATGTTGTTCTTTTATTTGCATTTTAAAAGTTCAGAATATCTTAATATACTTTTTTAAAAGCTGTAAATTATTTATATCATAAAATAAAATACCAGACACAAGTTGGTTCCTTTTTCCTTTTTCCTTTTTCGATATTCAAATTTTGAAAAATATTACAAGTCCAAACTAAATTTTTTTTTGCTTCAAATTTTTTTTTCCTCAAAATTTTTTTTCCTCAAAATTTTTTTTTCCTCAAATTTTTTTTTCCTCAAAATTTTTTTTTCCTCAAAATTTTTTTCCTCAAATTTTTTTTTTTCTCAAATTTTTTTTTTCCTCAAATTTTTTTTTCCTCAAATTTTTTTCCTCAAATTTTTTTTTTTCTCAAATTTTTTTTCCTCAAAATTTTTTTTTCTCAAATTTTTTTTTTCCTCATTTTTTTTCGTTTCTTTATTCAATTTCTTTTTCCTTATTCGATTTTTATTTCCTTTTTCATATTCATTTCCTTTTTCGGTTTCTATTCCCTGAATCGGATTCTATTTCCTTATTGGGTTTCTAGTTCCTTATTCGATTTTCATTTCCTTATTCGGTTTCTTTTTCCTTTTTCAATATTCATTTCCTTTTTCGTTTCTATTTCCTTATTCGGTTTCTGTTTCCTTATTTGATTTCTTTTTCCTTATTCAATTTTCATTTCCTTATTCGGTTTCTAGTTCCTTATTCGATTTTCATTTCCTTATTCGGTTTCTTTTTCCTTTTTCAATATTCATTTCCTTTTTCGGTTTCTATTTCCTTATTCGGTTTCTATTTCCTTATTGGATTTTCATTTCCTTATTCGATTTCCATTTCCTTATTCGATTTCCATTTCCTTATTCGGTTTCTTTTTCCTTTTTCAATATTCATTTCCTTTTTCGGTTTCTATTTCCTTATTCAGTTTCTATTTCCTTATTCAGTTTCTATTTCCTTATTCGGTTTCTTTTTCCTTATTTGGTTTCTTTTTCCTTTTTCAATATTCATTTCCTTTTTCGGTTTCTATTTCCTTATTTAGTTTCTATTTCCTTATTGGGTTTCTATTTCCTTATTGGGTTTCGATTTCCTTATTCGGTTTCTAGTTCCTTATTTGATTTTCATTTCCTTATTCGGTTTCTTTTTCCTTTTTCGGTTTCTATTTCCTTATTCGGTTTCTATTTCCTTATTGGATTTTCATTTCCTTATTCGATTTCCATTTCCTTATTCGATTTCCATTTCCTTATTCGGTTTCTTTTTCATTTTTCAATATTCATTTCCGTTTTCGGTTTCTATTTCCTTATTCGGTTTCTATTTCCTTATTCGATTTTCATTTCCTTATTCGATTGCTGTTTCCTTATTCGGTTTCTATTTCCTTATTCGGTTTCTATTTCCTTATTCGGTTTCTATTTCCTTATTGGATTTTCATTTCCTTATTCGATTTCCATTTCCTTATTCGATTTCCATTTCCTTATTCGGTTCCTTTTTCCTATTTCGATATTCAATTTTGATAAATATTACAAGTCCAAACTAAATTTTTTTTTGCTTCAAAATTTTTTCCTCAAAATTTTTTTTTCCTCAAAATTTTTTTTTCCTCAAAATTTTTTTTTCTCAAAATTTTTTTCCTCAAATTTTTTTTTTTTCTCAAATTTTTTTTTTCCTCAAATTTTTTTTTCTTCAAATTTTTTTTCCTCAAAATTTTTTTTCCTCAAAATTTTTTTTCCTCAATTTTTTTTTTCTCAAATTTTTTTTCCTCAAAATTTTTTTTCCTCAAATTTTTGTTCTCAAATTTTTTTTTTCCTCATTTTTTTTCGTTTCCTTATTCAATTTCTTTTTCCTTATTCGATTTTTATTTCCTTTTTCATATTCATTTCCTTTTTCGGTTTCTATTCCCTGAATCGGATTCTATTTCCTTATTGGGTTTCTATTTCCTTATTGGGTTTCTATTTCCTTATTCGGTTTCGATTTCCTTATTCGGTTTCGATTTCCTTATTTGGTTTCTAGTTCCTTATTCGATTTTCATTTCCTTATTCGGTTTCTTTTTCCTTTTTCAATATTCATTTCCTTTTTCATTTCTATTTCCTTATTCGGTTTCTGTTTCCTTAATTGATTTCTTTTTCCTTATTCAATTTTCATTTCCTTATTCGGTTTCTATTTCCTTATTGGATTTTCATTTCCTTATTCAATTTCCATTTCCTTATACGGTTTCTTTTTCCTTTTTCAATATTCATTTCTTTTTTCGGTTTCTATTTCCTTATTCAGTTTCCATTTCCTTATTCGGTTTCTATTTCCTTATTCGGTTTCTTTTTCCTTATTCGGTTTCTTTTTCCTTTTTCAATATTCATTTCCTTTTTCGGTTTCTATTTCCTTATTTAGTTTCTATTTCCTTATTGGGTTTCTATTTCCTTATTCGGTTTCAATTTCCTTTTTCGGTTTCTAGTTCCTTATTCGATTTTCATTTCCTTATTCGGTTTCTTTTTCCTTTTTCAATATTCATTTCCTTTTTCGATTTCTATTTCCTTATTCGGTTTCTATTTCCTTATTGGATTTTCATTTCCTTATTCGATTTCCATTTCCTTATTCCGTTTCTTTTTCCTTTTTCAATATTCATTTCCTTTTTCGGTTTCTATTTCCTTATTCGGTTTCTATTTCCTTATTGGATTTTCATTTCCTTATTCGATTTCCATTTCCTTATTCAAATTTCATTTCCTTATTCGGTTTCTTTTTCCTTTTTCAATATTCATTTCCTTTTTCAGTTTCTTTTTCCTAATTCGGTTTCTGTTTCCTTATTTGATTTCTTTTTCCTTATTCAATTTTCATTTCCTCATTCGGTTTCTATTTCCTTATTCGATTTTCATTTCCTTATTCAATTTCCATTTCCTTATACGGTTTCTTTTTCCTTTTTCAATATTCATTTCCTTTTTTTGGTTTCTATTTCCTTATTCAGTTTCTATTTCCTTATTCGGTTTCTATTCCCGTATTCGGTTTCTTTTTCCTTATTCGGTTTCTTTTTCCTTTTTCAATATTCATTTCCTTTTTCGGTTTCTATTTCCTTATTTAGTTTCTATTTCCTTATTGGATTTTCATTTCCTTATTCGATTTCCATTTCCTTATTCGATTTCCATTTCCTTATTCGGTTTCTTTTTCCTTTTTCAATATTCATTTCCTTTTTCGGTTTCTATTTCCTTATTCAGTTTCTATTTCCTTATTCGATTTTCATTTCCTTATTCGATTGCTGTTTCCTTATTCGGTTTCTATTTCCTTATTCGGTTTCTATTTCCTTATTCGGTTTCTATTTCCTTATTCGGTTTCTATTTCCTTATTGGATTTTCATTTCCTTATTCGATTTCCATTTCCTTATTCGATTTCCATTTCCTTATTCGGTTCCTTTTTCCTATTTCGATATTCAATTTTGAAAAATATTACAAGTCCAAACTAAATTTTTTTTTTTGCTTCAAAATTTTTTTTCCTCAAAATTTTGTTTTCCTCAAAAATTTTTTTCCTCAAAATTTTTTTCCTTAAAAATTTTTTCCTCAAAATTTTTTTCCTCAAATTATTTTTTTTTCTCAAATTTTTTTTTCCTCAAATTTTTTTTTCCTCAAATTTGTTTTCCTCAAAAAAAAAATTTTCTCAAATTTTTTTTCCTCAAAATTTTTTTTCCTCAAATTTTTTTTCTCAAATTCTTTTTCTCAAATTCTTTTTTTTCCTCATTTTTTTTCGTTTCCTTATTCAATTTCTTTTTCCTTATTTGATTTTTATTTCCTTTTTCATATTCATTTCCTTTTTCGGTTTCTATTCCCTGAATCGGATTCTATTTCCTTATTGGGTTTCTATTTCCTTATTCGGTTTCGATTTCCTTATTCGGTTTCTAGTTCCTTATTCGATTTTCATTTCCTTATTCGGTTTCTTTTTCCTTTTTCAATATTCATTTCCTTTTTCGTTTCTATTTCCTTATTCGGTTTCTATTTCCTTTGTGAAAAAACATTGCAATTTATTTAAATTTAGCATTTTCTCAATTTACTCATGTCCTGATACTGTGCTGGTGGGTCCTGTCATTGTGCTGGTGGGTCCTGATACGGTGCTGGTGATTTTGGATAAGAAGTTGGTCATTTTTGAAACAAATGTTACAAAATCAATAAAACTAGTCAGATAATTGTTGCCAACAGGATCTATGACTCCTATTTTAGCTCTTGTGCATCCATTTGGCTGTTTAATATGTGTTTTCAAATGATTTGAACTTGTATTACAAAAAATAACATCATAACATAAAAGGGCAACATCTTTCGTCCAATATCAGATAACAATTAATATAACGTATCTAAAAAAAGTTAAAAATTACACAATACTAAATAATCCATTTTATGTGTCAATTTGTCCGAAAAAAGTCGAAAGGAAGAGACTTTTTTTAATGTCATGATTATATGTCGCTTTCTAGATCTATGCTTAGCATTTATTTCAGATGACATGGACTCCTCACCCTGATGACCCTGCTGCCTTTCATAACTTTATCCGTATACATATATTAATAGATAAACAAAAGGCTGCATGCAACACGTATTTTTGTATTTGAAATGATTCGTTGTAACGAGAATATTTTTGGTGAATGGAAACTGTGAGGGTCACAATCTTAAATTGCTTATAAATGTTGCTGGAACCAGTTCCGTTATCTGATCTGAATTTTCTGAAATGTGCAAGCTAGATAGACATTTTGATTTTTTTCACCGTCGGTAATGAACCATTGTGTTGATCCCAAGCTAAACATAACAAAAAAATCTGTACAAAGGTCTGTGAATTTTCTACAAAACTGGTGATTTTATTTTCACTTAATTCTCTTTTTCTACTAAATACAATAATGAACTAGAAATAATAGTTTCCCCTTGATATATGTACAAAATTATATCTCTATTATTCATTGTCTGTGCTGTTTTGATACTATTGCAGTTTGCACATTTCGGAATTGACAGGCCACAGGAGGGGTCATAAACCGTACAAGAAAAGATAAAATATTGATATAAGTACTTAATTTGCATCTTTGAACGCCACCCCGGCTTGTTTTTTTAGGAGCCTGGGGTGTCTAAAATGGTCGATTACAGACAGCCGAGAACGCATTTTACTTTCCAGGCGTGTTATTGTTGATGGTTAAAGTCCCGAAAACGGATAGATGGAAACAAAAATGTTTGATATATCTGGCTTTAGATTCAGTTTTTTTTAAATATAAATTAAGGCTACATTTTAATATAATAATTCTATGAATTCACAATATAAAAAAATGCAGAAAAAAAAATGAATGAAGTGAAATATCTTAGTAAGGAGTCATTACTACAGAGATGGTGTGTTTGACACACAAAACTTAAAAGCTTAGTGATATTACCAATATTAAAATAAAAGTGTATTTTAGTTGGGTATTTTTTCCATTTACTCATTTTCAATTATAATCAAGGCACATTTTATTTTTATTCATGAAAAATATTTATATATAGAAAAGAAGGACACATTGTTCACTTCCTCCCCCGTAATTCTTTATCAAAAATATTTATTTTGAAATGAAAAAAGCTAAGAAATCTTAATTGTATTAGTGTTTTCTAGGTTATCTCGTCTTCATTCTCTGACATATTCTAGCCTGCCCTTTCATAAAATAGTGATTTATTTTTAGTATTCTATCGAACTTTCGAAAAAAAAAATTACCTGATAACCGTTTAGACAAAACAAATGTGTTGGAAAAATCTTACAGCAAGTGATTCTTAATAGCTATAAGATACATTTTTCTTTTACAAAATAACTTTTAAATCTTACGGGAAACTATTCCAAGCTTTCACTGTAACCTCGCTCTAACTTATCCCCCCTCCCCCACCACCCCCACCCAAAAAAACACCAAACAAACAAACCCGCAATACTATTGGAATTCTTATAGTCAGCACTCAATTGTTCACAAACAAATGTGTTTTAAGCTCCTAAAGACATGATTCAAACGCTCAGAAAGTCCTTTGTTCTATATTTTTGCTCTCCATTTTTATGCAAAACCTTTTACATTTTTATTTTATGGGTTATTGTTGAAGGTCGTACGATGACGTATGGTTGTTTACACATACTTCCTTTGGTTTCTTAAGGAAATTTGTCCATTGACAACAAACATACCACATCATCTACTTTATATAAGTACTGTATAAATTACAACGTTTTTTGGTGATCTTGCAAAATGATCGTAATCCCGAAAATCGTAAACATATTTTCTTATCTTAAAAGGGGGCAGGAAGGGTTCCATTAACAGGCCAATAAATAAGATTACAGTTAGTTCAAAAAACATATTGTTTTTTTTCTCTCATAATAACAGTAAACAGATTCACAACAATGTCAATTTCAAGAAAGCAGACAACAGCTAATAAGTCAATAACAGTACAGCATCAATGATCTTGAATATATGCCACTTTTAACTAAAATATAAAAGCACAGAACCAGGACATAGGAGCACAGAACCAGGACCGTTTTTCTTATCACCAGCACAGCGTCAGGACAATTCCGTTTAACGAACTTGCACGACTTTTGCAATATAATATTGTTGTAATATACTTTGCATGGTACTTATGACACATCAGAGACAAATTAACCAACAAAACAGTCGTTTTATTGCCGTTCTGATACAATGTAAACAAACCCACCAGCACAGAATCAGGACCCACCAGCACCCGTCAGGACCAAATCACCAGCACAGTACGTTCTCTCGCAGGACAACCATACCCACCGTGATATCGGCTACCTCGCAACGTCTTGTAGCACAATGTTTTGAACGAATGATGCTATCATTTGATAGATTTTATAATAGCTCTAGTAAATATTCCAGTTCAAATGACCAATCAATCTTTATGAAATCTTCAAATAAGCAGTTTGAAAATTCTCGCCCATTATGTATTTGTTCTGTGTAATATAGATGTAACTGAAGTTATGAGTCGTTAGTTGGCCAGTTGCAGTCTTATTGACTTCCCATGTCTCCATTTCATGACAACACTTTTAATTCAACATAAGCTAGTACATCCTTTTATGTGTACTTCTTATAAAACCGTCTTTAAGGATCGTGAATACCTTCTTACTTTTTTAACGCTCATGTCAGTAATGTTGCTCTCCCTAAAAAGACACCTTTGTTGATCATTTGTGATTGGTTTTTACTCCCAATGCATGTGTTGAAATGGTGTATTTGTTACCATCTGCACTTGTACAGCATGTCCAATTCGAACAAAAAAAATACAACCAACCCTCCACACCAAGCGTAAATTAATATGAAGCTGTATCAAAAAATCAATCAGGTCAAAGACCAATCTATGTTACCTTTCTTGTAATAAACAGAATGGTTTGAATTTGATTTCACTTATGGAGAGGAGACTCTTCCGAAACCACATTTGATTTCTTCTGTACAGATTTATTATTTTCGAAAAATGGAAAAAGGGAAAGGCGTGCGGCCAAATAACCAAATTCAATATTTGGTCTTTATTAGCAGCGTTTTGATACCTACTTTTAAAATATCGTCTGGAAACAGAGTGCATCAAATTCAATGCAAACAAACAGTAAAAACCTATTAAACATTAAAGATTTCAGCTTTCCAATTGTAAACTTGCCATTTCTAAGAAGCAACATTCCAGCAGCACCTGCATACGGGGTATATAACTCCCAATTGGTACGAGATTCCCGTGCTTGCATTTTCTATCATGATTTTCTTGATCGAGGGTTGCTGCTAACAAGGAAGCTATTAAACCAAGAGTTCCAAATGGTGAAATTGAAATCATCCCTTCGCAATTTTACGGACGCAATCACGAGTTGGTTGACCAATATGGAATAACCGTTTTACAAATGATATCGGATATGTTCCTTACCTCGTAAATACAATTCATCCCCTTCCCTTTCATGACTGTGACCTACCGAATTAGACTATTTACCGGATTTGTTATCACATAAGCAACACGACAGGTGCCACATGCGGAGCACCTGAGATCACCCCTAGTTTTTGGTAGGGTTCGTGTTGTTTATATTTTAGTTTTCTATGTTTGGTCATGTGTACTATTATTTTAGCCATGGCGATGTCAGTTTGTTTTATATTTATGAGTTTGACTGTCCCTTTGGTATCTTTCGTCCCTCTTTTAAGGTTTTTGAAGTAGAAAAAACAGGACTTCTATCTTGCTAAAAGAGGGACGAAAGATAGCAAAGGGACAGTCAAACTCATAAATCTAAAACAAACTGACTAACTAATAAACTTGCTAAAGGACAAGACCGGGACTAGCCATAACAAAACCCACATATTTGATCGATTTCAATTTAAATGAGCTTTCCATTTATAAGACTTTCATGAGCAACGGGATGAGAGAAAGGAGAAAGGGGCGACAGAACGGAGAATACAGACTTGGATAAACAAAACTGAAGTAAAAAGTTAAAATGTGACAACTTTTCTAGTCTTAGAATTTTTACGAACAGAAGTGTTTAAAATTGCTATTGGATGAAAGATCAGATATATGCATAGGCTTGAAATTTAAGTTAAATCTTTTATAACTAAATGAAGCATATCAAGAGTTATATTGTTATTTCAATCAAAGACTATCAGTAACTTGCCATAAAAACTACCGTAAAAGGGGTTGACGTTTTAAATTCTTTTATCAATTTGAGATATTATCAAAGTTAAACAAACAAAAAAGATGAAAAGCACAAATGTGCTAAGGGAAGCACTGCAGTTAATGCATTTTTTAGACAAATTTTGGTCTCGACAGATCATACCTTATTTTGTGTCTAAAACATGATCAGAGTAGGAATTTCACTCGATTGCATTTCCCTTCTAACAACCCAGGTAGAACTCAGGTGCACCTCTATAAATGGAGTTGAAATATGAATAACAAAATTTTACTTTTATATACATTATCTCAAGATGAAGAAAAATAGTTTGAATTCCCTTACAAACTTAACATGCCCCAACCTGAACTCCCAGAAAAAGCTTGTAACAGGCAATTCCTTATATAAATAATGGTTCATTCAATTTTGTTGCATAGCAAGCTTAACTCTCACTTGTGTGAACGTCGCATATTCCATTATATATGGCAAGCCGTTTTACTACTTATTCTAATTACAAGATAGCTCCTATAATATATAAGATATCTTATATAATTTCATTTTTATATGATATCTCATATATTATATAAGAAATCTTTAATGTTATATACTATATCTTTAATGTTATATAAGATATCTTATAAAGTTAATAAGATATCTTATATATACTTTATAAGATATCTTATATATACTTTATAAGATATCTTCTACATTTTATAAGATATCTTATATAATTTTAAAGATATCTTATATAGTTTATAAGATATCTTATATGGTTTATAAGATATCTAATATAGTTTATGAAATATCTTATAAATACAATTATATAAGATATCTTATAAAGACAATTATATAAGATATCTTATAAAGACAATTATATAAGATATTTTACAAAGGCAATTATATAAGATATCTTACAAAGACAATTATATCAGATATCTTATAAAGACAATTATATTAGATATCTTATAAAGACAATTATATAAGATATCTGATAAACTATATGAGATATCTTATCTTATAAACTATATAAGATATCTTATAAACTTTATGAGATATCTTATCAACTTTATGAGATATCTTATAAACTAAATAAGATATCTTTATAATATATAAGATATCTCCTATAATATATAAGATATCTTATATAATTTCATTTTTATGAGATATCTTATATCTTATACGAGTTCATTTGTTCAGACGTATATATGATATTTTCTTTTACATACACATAATAACTGAGGCGTTTCTGGTGTGTATTTGTACCTAATGTATCCTGTTTCAAATATTATATTCAAAAACTATAATAGTATCGTATTTATATGTCATAGCTATACTGAATTTAAAGAGTGAATGATACAGAAAAATTACATTGACATTGTATTGCTTATATAGTTGTCACATTCATCAAAAACGTATGTGTGTACATATATGGTGTAATAACATTGGAGATTTTTTTATGCCCGCATGGCAAAGCCTTCAACATCTTCAAAGAATATCTGTGCCGCAGCATATGTGCCGCGAGACTATACACAGCAATCATTATCATCTTGAAATAAATAAAAATATGTTTACAATTCAATACTTGTGTTAATTAAGGTTATTAATAGTGTGATACGTTTCAAACTGACAGACCAATACATTTAAATTATAAATAAATGTCTTTAGAAATTTTCTAGGAAATGCTTCCAATATTTCATAATTTTCTCATTTGAAATTTCAAATGATAAATAATTACAGAATAAACTTTAAATGATAAATTATGAGAAATTTGAAGTTAAAATATAATATAAAATGGGGAAATAAAACTCAACAAAAGCCATTTGATTTTCTTCTGATCATTGACTATTATAAGGTATTTCCAATTTTCAATGGAAAGACCTTTTGATATTTTTCTGATTATTTTTTTTTCTGCCAAATTTTTTTCGCAGATCCGTTCATCATCCGTTTTGTCGGTTATACGTCCGGTAGAGGTCCGTTTCACATTTGTTCAACATTCGTTTTATACGTGACACATCCGGTCGAAATCCGTTAATGAATTTGTCTTTTTTTACCTCCAACGGAACTGTAGCGGACAATTTACGGATACAAAATTGAAACGAAATGGACGAGTACCGTCCAAAACAGACGCCTACCGGACGTTCAACTGACACTTCATCCGTTGGACGTCCGTTGAAAGTTTTGAACATGCTCAAAATTTTCCACCGGATATAACGTACGCTTTACGGACACGAAACGGATATGAATGGACGTCTAACGATTGAGAACGGATGTATAACGGACATGAACGAATTGAAAAAAAGGTAATCGTTAGGTATCCGTTCGAGCTATCCGTTAATGCTCGGTCACACCTTACCGGATAGCACGAACGGACGCCTAACGGATAAAAAAATAAAGTTGTCCGCTGACGAAATTGTCCGTTGAATGTCCGTTCAAAGTTTTGAACATGCTCAAATTTTCCACCGGATATAACGTCCGCTTAACGGGCATGATACGGATATGAACGGACGTCTAACGGGCATGAACGAATTGAAAAAAATGGAAATCGTTAGGTATCCGTTCGAGCTATCCGTTGAGGTGTGAACAAGGCTTTCATGTGTGACAGAGGCTTACAGAAGACAACTCGCTACGCATTTTAGATTTGCTATGGATTTCATAAAATGTTATACTAAAATCCCGGCCGAGACAGCATTTTTTGTTAGTGTATACTATTGGAGTCCATTTAAAGACTTGAAGAAGGACTTGATTAACTGTAGAACCCTATGGGATTTATTGTGTTAAATTTTCAAATAACTATTTCTCGAAAACAGTAAGTGATAGACAGACACGGTCTTCAGTAATGAGAACAGGACAATATAACAAATAAAATGAAATAAAGGATGAGTGCTTTAATCTATCTTGGAAATGATCGCGATCCCCAACTCTAAATCATATACATACGTGTATATGGGACAATAAAACAAATCAAATGAAAATAAAATAAAAAATCCCCGATGTCGCCCAACCTCCTTCTGTTTGAGGATTTGTGAACGCTCAAGGTCCCCACAACTAAACCACATATATTCATTTATGGGACATTATAACAAATCAAATGAAATATATTGGAGTCCATGGGGTCACCCAATCCCTCCTGGTTTTGAATTTTGAATTGGTCGAAATCCAAACCCCTAAATCATAAATAGTCATGTATGGGACAATAAAACAAATCAAATCAAATATAGCAAGTGTCCCTTAGGGTCACCTCACCCCTCCGTTTTAGAATTTGGAAATTGTCGAGATCCCCACCTGTAAACCATATATGTTCATTAATGGGACAATAAAACAAATCAAATGAAATATAGGGGGAGTCCCTTTGGTCACTCAACACCCTCCTGTTTGAGATCTTGTAATAGGTCGAAATTCCCAACCCTAAACCATATACATTCATGCAAGGGACAATAAAACAAATCAAATGAAATATAGGGGGAGTCCCTTTGGTCACTCAACACCCTCCTGTTTGAGATCTTGAAATAGGTCAAAATTCCCAACCCTAAACCATATACATTCATGTACGGGACAATAAAACAAATCAAATGAAATATATTGGGAGTCCCTAGGGTTACCAAACATCCTCCCGTTTGAGAACTTGAAATTGGTCGAGATCCCCATCCCTAAACCATATATATTCCTAAATATCAAAACAAATAAAATTAAATATAGGGGGAGTCCCTTGGGTCACTCAAACCCCTCCTGTTTGAGAACTTGGAAATGGTTCAGATCACTACCACTAAAACCATATATGTTCATGTATAGACAATAAGACAAATCAAATGAAATATAGGAGGAGTCCGTGGTTTTCCCCATCCTCTCCTGTTAAGAACGTGTAAACGGTCGAATTCCCAACCACTTAATCATGTGAAGTCATGTATGGGACAAATCAAATGAAATATAAGGGGAGTCCCTGGGGTCACATCACCCCTTCTGTTTTAAAATTTGGAAAATATCGAGATCCCCACCCCTAAACCATATATATATATATATATAAATAACCAATAAGTCAAATCAAATAGATTATAGGGAGAGTCCCTGGGGTTACCCAACACCCTCCTGTTTCAGAACTTGGAATTGATCGAGATCCCCACCCCAAACCATATATCCATATATAGAAAATTAGAAAAATCAAATAAATTATAGGCAGAATCCCAATTGTCACCCGCCCCTTTCTGCTTTAGAAATTGTAAACTGTCGAGATCCAAATCCCTAAACCATATATAGTCATATATGGGGCAATTAAACAAATCAAGTGAAATATTGTTGGGAGTCTTTAGGATCACCTCACCCCTCCTGTTTTAGAATTCAGAATTGTCGAGATAACCATCCCTAAACCATATTTATCTATGTATGGGACAATTAAACAATTAAATGAAATATAGGGGGAGTCCATGAGGTCACCTACCAACTCCTGTTCGAGTTGCCAGGTGACCTAAGGGACTCCCCCAACTCATGTTCGAAAACTTGGAAATGGTTGAGATCCCCCTAAACCATATATATTCATGACAATATTACAAATCAAATGAAATACACGAGTCCCTTGGGTCACATCACCCCTCCTGTTTTAAAAATTTGGAAATTGTCCCCACCCCTAAACCATATATATATTCTTATCGGACCACAGATGAATTATCACGTTGTAATTGGTTAAAACTCCCTATTGATTTTACTAACCCTCTATGAATCCATAGGGGGTCAGTAGCGAACTATATAACTTATATTAATATATAACCAATAAGACAAATCAAGTAAAATATAGGGAGAATCCCTGGTGTCATCCCACATCCTCCTGTTTGAGAACTTGAAAACAGTCGAGATCACACTTCGTAGCCATATATATATATTCATGTATGGAACAATAAAAGAAATCAATTAAAATATAGGGGAGTCCGAGGACTCACCACGACCCCTCACGTTTGGGAACATAGCAATGGTTGAAATCCCCACCTCGAAAAAATTATATGTTCGTGTAAAAGACAGTGAACAAATCAACCAAAATATAAGGGGGGTCCCATGGGTCACCCACCGCCTCATGTTTGAGACCTTGTAAACAGTCAAGATCCTCACCCCTAAACCATATATATTCATGTATGGGACAATAAAACAAATCAATGAAGTAAATGGGGAGTCCCTGTGGTAACAACATCCCCTCCTGTTTGAAAACTTGGAATTGGTCGGGATCCTCTTCCCTTGAACCATACATTTTTACGTGGGGGATGCTATAACAAATCAAATGAAATAATAAGAGTCCCTGGGGTCATCAGCCCCTCCTGTTCTAGAACTTGTAAATGGTAGATCTCCACTCTTAAATCATTGGTTGTCATGTATGGGACAATAAAACAAATCAAATGATATATTCAGGGAGTACGTGGGTCATTATTTCCATCCTGTTTGAGAATTTGTAAACGGTCGAGTCCCCCACACCTTAACCACATATATGGGACAATAAACAAATCAAATGAGATATATGGGGATTCCCTGTGATCACCCCCACCCACTCCTGTTTTAGAACATGGAATTGGTCGAGATCCCAATCCTTAACTATATATATTTATGTATGAGAAAATAAAACAAATCAGATGAAATATAGGGTGAGTCCCTTGGGTCACCCACCCATACCTGTTAGAGAACTTGGAAATGATCGAGATCCCAACCCCAAACCATATATATTCATCCCGCCACATTTTTTATGTATGTGCATGTCCCAAGGCAGGAGCCTGTAATTCAGTGGTTGTCGTTTGTTTATGTGTTACATATTTGTTTTTCGTTCATTTTTTTAAACCAGAAAACATAATGCCCCTCTACTATCGTAGATGGGGGCATACAAAAATTAATAAATAACACTCATAATGCTTAGAATGGTTGTCCTCGTGCAACACAGTTAATAACACCATATAGGAAAAACAGAACTCATTTTGTCATAAGACACTGTCAAACATCCATACATACTATCCACACTCATCTGTGTCCACACTTGTTTTTTTTATATAAATAAGGCCGTTAGTTTTCTCGTTTGAATTGTTTTACATTGTCTTATCGGGGCCTTTTATAGCTGACTATATGCGGTATGAGATTTGCTCATTGTTGAAGGCCGTATGGTGACCTATAATTTTTAATGTGTGTGTCATTTTGATCTTTTATGGATATTTGTCTCATTGGCAATCATACCACAACTTCTTTTTTATATCATGTATAACAAATATAATAAGGTTTATGGCGAGTCCCTGGAGGTCACCTCACCCTTCCTGTTTGAGAACTTGTAAACGGTCAAGATCCCCACTCCTAAACCGTATTTATTCCTGTTCGTCATTTCAAAAAGATTTGAATGTCATACAAGATCATTCTCCTATGCGTCGCATATGTATATCACTTTACTACTCTAAACCAATGTGTACTGGACTTTGTCCAATGTCAGGCTTCAACGTGAATGACGAATTGTTGGAGCTTTATTTGGGAGACTTCGTAACGGAATCCCGTTACAAATAGTATGTTTATTATAAAATTTCATTGGTGCATAAAATGAGACTAGGTTAATTGAATTTACTTTAATTATTTTAGGAATTATTTCTGGGCCTATCACAATTTTTAACCGGATTTTTGTGACAAAAATGTCGGTTATTGATTTGGGGATGTACGGCGGGCGGCCGGGCGGGCGACAACCAAATGTTGTCCGTGCATTTACTTATGAACCATTCAACCGAAGCTTTTCAAATTTTAATATGTTGTTACAGACAACAAAATGAAGGTCAAGTTCAATAATGACGATTTTGACTTTTTCCGTTCAGGAGTTATGGTTCTTGAAAGATAGAAAAATGGCATTTTCAGTCGCGTCCTTGCATTTACGCACTAACTGCTCAACCAAAGCTTCCCAAATTTTAATATGTTGTTACTGATGACAAAATGGAAGTCAAGTTCAATAATGACGATTTTGACTTTTACCGTTCAGGAGTTATGGTTCTTGAAAGATTGAAAAATGGCATTTCCAGTCGTGTCCGTGCATTTACGAATGAACTGTTCAACCAAAGCTTCCCAAATTTTAATATGTTGATACTGATGACAAAATGGAAGTCAAGTTCAATAATGACGATTTTGACTTTTACCGTTCAGGAGTTATGGTTCTTGAAAGATAGAAAAATGGGCATTTTCAGTCGTGTCCGTGCATTTATGCATGAACTGTTCAACCAAAGCTTCTCCAATTTCAATATGTTGTTACTGATGACAAAATTGAGGTCAAGTTCAATAATGACGATTTTGACTTTAACCGTTCAGAATTTATGGTTCTTGAAAGATTGAAAAATGGCTTTTTTAAGTCGTGTCCGTGCATTTACTCGTGAACCATTCAACTTAAGCTTTTCAAACTTTAATATGTTGATACTGATGACACAATGGAGGTCAAATTTGATATTGACGATTTTTACTTTCACCTTTCATCAGTTATGGTTCTTGTAATATTGGCATGACACAAATAAATGTTAATAACTCCGGTTTGCTGTCGTTGTGACAGCCTCTTGTTATTTATGGATCATTGTTAATTAATTTGCCATTAAATAAACATAAATTTACAATAAACGAATGTCTAATGTTTGAAATAAATTGAAGCAACACTGCTACAGTTTCCATAATTACGTTTGCCTTGCTTTTTGGTTAACTGCCTACATCGCTTATAGTGCTTCGATTACTTTCTTTGGATACTCACACCGATAGTAGAAAGGTTAATTTTGTATTATTCCGTATTTGATTTTGAAATTTAAAAATCAAATGAGGCGTCATTTTGCATTTGCGCCGATCTGCACTTCATTTGCGCCGATTTTTTCTTTCATTTGCGCCGATATTTTCTTTCATTTGCGCCGATTGTTATACAGGTAAATTACAGGTGAATAATTCAGTTCAGTTCAGTTCAGTTCAGTTTCTTGTATATTTCTCCATTAAATGTGGAGCACTACCCAAAGGGTATAGTTTGAGCAACTATTTACACCTTAAAACATAGGGAAACAATTAATTATATTATATACAGATGACTGAATTTGGTCAGAATGATCACTAAATAATAGATATCATAATTAATTCATAGGATTGTCATCATAAAGTTTTGTGTTTTTTTTGTGTTCTTTTTTTAATATATAATAATTTATATGTGCTAGGGTGTAGGAAAATGCCGATTAAAAAAAAACCTGCATATACATGTATTTACAGGAATTAAAATGGTCAAAAGTTTTAAATTACTTATAATCATTAGCTGAGAGTGCTATATATATAATAATTACATTAGATGTATGTTTCATTGTAATACGTTATTCTAATTGGCTAACAGTACATCACATGTTATTCCGTAAACAATTGCATGAGACAATAACATTTATCATGCATGATGACACAAGGTCCCACAATAAAGTGCACAGGTGAATTAAATAAAACTGGATAACAATCGTGTTTTCATGATCCTAGCTAAAAAATGTAATTATAAGTATTGAATGCTTCTTTTTGTAACTTTATAGTGTTGTAAAAGCGTTGACCGTGCGTACATTTTAAGAATGAAGCGCGGAAGCGCTTCATACAAAATGTACTTCGGTCAACGCTTTTACACCCCAATAAATTTACAAAAAGAAGCATTCAATTCTTTAAAAGATATAAGAAGATGTGATATGAGTGCCAATGAGAGAACTCTCCATCCAAGTCATGTTATTTTTCATTTTACATTATAGACCTCTTCCATTAGCCACTTGTACAAATTTATGAATTGTCAATCATAACATGTATATAACTGTTGTCCCCTGCTCACAGTGGGGAGGTGGAAGAAGGCCTACAAGATACATCTCCAGACATTTTCCCTGAACGTAACCGTAGTTCTTCACCCTCTGTCTTTCGGACATCTGCCACATATTTATGCTCGATCTGTGTTTTGACAATAAAATCCGTGGTGACTCTGGCTTTACACAGTTTTATAGTACATTAGTAAGATATGTTGTTATATTTCAGGACACTTATCTTCCGATATGTATGGCCCTTGATGATTAAAGAATTGTCTCCGCGGCTAGTTTCAGTGTGCAATATGTCTATCATGTTACAATGAAGTTGCAGAAACATATGAATCAAAATTATCTTAAAAACATAAATGAAAAACATTTAGAACCAAATTTTACCACTGGTATAGTACATGTACAAGTATTAACTTACCTGTAAATCTAATTAGGAGCAAATAAAAAAAATCGGCGCAAATGAAAAAATGAAATCGGCGCAATGAAAGAACGAAAATGTTCAAAATCGGCGCAAATGTCATACGCCCAAATGAGGATGAGAGTCGAGAACTGACATTTGATCTCGAGTTTTCGAATTGATATATCAATCAATCTACCTTTTCTCTTATCATAAAAACATGTTCTTTAGTAGAATAAACAATGCAAAATTTAAAGACAATAATGAATTCAGCGTTGAAAAAACGATTTGATATGTCTACATCGCTCAATATATAACGTCGACTGCTCGTGCCACGCAAGGTCAAGTAATCGACATTTTTAAGCTAGTGTCCGAGATAACTTGATTGTTTTTATAATTAAGTCGAACGCTACAGGTATTATGTTGGGCGCCCAAGATATTGTAATTGAGGCTCGAGATATAATGTCTAGCGCTTCAGATGATATCAGTGATATTGTTGACTTTTTTCAAAACTCAAATGATGAAATCATAATCTTTCAGTCAGTTTAATTGAAGTCTGGAGCTGGCATGTCAGTTAACTGCTAGTAGTCTGTTGTTATTTATGTATTATTGTCATTTTGTTTATTTTCTTTGGTTACATCTTCTGACATCAGACTCGGACTTCTCTTGCACTGAATTTTAATGTGCGCATTGTTATGCGTTTACTTTTCTACATTGGTTAGAGGTATAGGGGGAGGGTTGAGATCTCACAAACATGTTTAACCCCGCCGCATTTTTGCGCCTGTCCCAAGTCAGGAGCCTCTGGCATTTGTTAGTCTTGTATTATTTTAATTTTAGTTTCTTGTGTACAATTTGAAATTAGTATGGCGTTCATTATCACTCAACTAGTATAAATTTGTTTAGGGGCCAGCTGAAGTACGCCTCCGGGTGCGGGAATTTCTCGCTACATTGAAGACCGGTTGGTGACCTTCTGCTGTTTTTTTTTTTATTTAGTCGGGTTGTTGTCTCTTTGACACATTCCCCATTTCCATTCTCAATTTTACGTATGGTTTGGGTTATAGGTTGAGATCTAGACATTATAAGCATAGTGCTCATTAGTTTAGCCTTGGTATAAAACACATAGTGCTCAGGACGATGAATATTGAAAAAGGAAAAAGAAACCGAATAAGGAAATGAAAATCGAATAAGGAACTAGAAACCGAATAAGGAAATCGAAACCGAATAAGGAAATAGAAACCCAATAAGGAAATAGAAACCCAATAAGGAAATAGAAACCCAATAAGGAAATAGAATCCGATTCAGGGAATAGAAACCGAAAAAGGAAATGAATATGAAAAAGGAAATGAAAATCGAATTAGGAAAAAGAAATTGAATAAGGAAACGAAAAAAAATGAGGAAAAAAAAAATTTAAAAAAAAAAAATTTGAGGAAAAAAAATTTTGAGGAAAAAAAATTTTGAAGCAAAAAAAAATGTAGTTTGGACTTGTAATATTTTTCAAAATTGAATATCGAAATAGGAAAAAGGAACCGAATAAGGAAATGGAAATCGAATAAGGAAATGGAAATCGAATAAGGAAATGAAAATCCAATAAGGAAATAGAAACCGAATAAGGAAATAGAAACCGAATAAGGAAATAGAAACCGAATAAGGAAACAGCAATCGAATAAGAAAATGAAAATCGAATAAGGAAATAGAAACCGAATAAGGAAATAGAAACCGAAAAAGGAAATGAATATTGAAAAAGGAAAAAGAAACTGAATAAGGAAATGGAAATCGAATAAGGAAATGAAATCGAATAAGGAAATGAAAATCCAATAAGGAAATAGAAACCGAATAAGGAAATAGAAACCGAAAAAGGAAATGAATATTGAAAAAGGAAAAAGAAACCGAATAAGGAAATGAAAATCGAATAAGGAACTAGAAACCGAATAAGGAAATCGAAACCGAATAAGGAAATAGAAACCCAATAAGGAAATAGAAACTAAATAAGGAAATAAAAACCGAAAAAGGAAATGAATATTGAAAAAGGAAAAAGAAACCGAATAAGGAAAAAGAAACCGAATAAGGAAATAGAAACCGAATAAGGAAATAGAAACTGAATAAGGAAATAGAAACCGAAAAAGGAAATGAATATTGAAAAAGGAAAAAGAAACCGTATAAGGAAATGGAAATTGAATAAGGAAATGAAAATCCAATAAGGAAATAGAAACCGAATAAGGAAATGAAAATTGAATAAGGAAAAAGAAATCAAATAAGGAAACAGAAACCAAATTAGGAAAAAGAAACCGAAAAAGGAAATGAATATTGAAAAAGGAAAAAGAAACCGAATAAGGAAATGAAATTTGAATAAGGAAATGGAAATCAAATAAGGAAATAGAAACCGAAAAAGGAAATGAATATTGAAAAAGGAAAAATAAACCGAATAAGGAAAAAGAAACCGAATAAGGAAAAAGAAACCGAAAAAGGAAATGAATATTGAAAAAGGAAAAAGAAACCGAATAAGGAAATGAAATTTGAATAAGGAAATGGAAATCGAATAAGGAAATGAAAATCCAATAAGGAAATAGAAACCAAATAAGGAAATAGAAACCGAAAAAGGAAATGAATATTGAAAAAGGAAAAATAAACCGAATAAGGAAAAAGAAACCGAATAAGGAAATAAAAACCGAATAAGGAAATAGAAACTGAATAAGGAAATAGAAACCGAAAAAGGAAATGAATATTGAAAAAGGAAAAAGAAACCGTATAAGGAAATGGAAATTGAATAAGGAAATGAAAATCCAATAAGGAAATAGAAACCGAATAAGGAAATGAAAATTGAATAAGGAAAAAGAAATCAAATAAGGAAACAGAAACCGAATTAGGAAAAAGAAACCGAAAAAGGAAATGAATATTGAAAAAGAAAAAAGAAACCGAATAAGGAAATGAAATTTGAATAAGGAAATGGAAATCGAATAAGGAAATGAAAATCCAATAAGGAAATAGAAACCGAATAAGGAAATAGAAACCGAAAAAGGAAATGAATATTGAAAAAGGAAAAAGAAACGGAATAAGGAAATGGTAATCGAATAAGGAAATGAAAATCCAATAAGGAAATAGAAACCGAATAAGGAAATAGAAACCGAAAAAGGAAATGAATATTGAAAAAGGAAAAAGAAACCGAATAAGAAAATGAAAATCGAATAAGGAACTAGAAACCGAATAAGGAAATTGAAACCGAATAAGGAAATAGAAACCCAATAAGGAAATAGAAACTAAATAAGGAAATAGAAACCGAAAAAGGAAATGAATATTGAAAAAGGAAAAAGAAACTGAATAAGGAAAAAGAAACCGAATAAGGAAATAGAAACCGAATAAGGAAATAGAAACTGAATAAGGAAATAGAAACCGAAAAAAGAAATGAATATTGAAAAAGGAAAAAGAAACCGTATAAGGAAATGGAAATTGAATAAGGAAATGAAAATCCAATAAGGAAATAGAAACCGAATAAGGAAATGAAAATTGAATAAGGAAAAAGAAATCAAATAAGGAAACAGAAACCGAATTAGGAAATAGAAATGAAAAAGGAAATGAATATTGAAAAAGGAAAAAGAAACCGAATAAGGAAATGAAAATCGAATAAGGAACTAGAAACCAAATAAAGAAATCGAAACCGAATAAGGAAATTGAAACCGAATAAGGAAATAGAAACCCAATAAGGAAATAGAAACCCAATAAGGAAATAGAATCCGATTCAGGGAATAGAAACCGAAAAAGGAAATGAATATGAAAAAAGAAATGAAAATCGAATAAGGAAAAAGAAATTGAATAAGGAAACGATAAAAAATGAGGAAAAAAAAAATTTGAGAACAAAAATTTGAGGAAAAAAAATTTTGAGGAAAAAAAATTGAGAAAAAAAAATTTTGAGGAAAACAAATTTTGAGGAAAAAAAATTTGAAGAAAAAAAAATTTGAGGAAAAAAAAAATTTGAGAAAAAAAAAAAATTTGAGGAAAAAAATTTTGAGAGAAAAAAATTTTGAGGAAAAAAAAATTTTGAGGAAAAAAAAATTTTGAGGAAAAAAAAATTTTGAGGAAAAAATTTTGAAGCAAAAAAAAATTTAGTTTGGACTTGTAATATTTTTCAAAATTGAATATCGAAATAGGAAAAAGGAACCGAATAAGGAAATGGAAATCGAATAAGGAAATGGAAATCGAATAAGAAAATGAAAATCCAATAAGGAAATAGAAACCGAATAAGGAAATAGAAATCGAATAAGGAAATAGAAACCGAATAAGGAAACAGCAATCGAATAAGGAAATGAAAATCCAATAAGGAAATAGAAACCGAATAAGGAAATAGAAACCGAAAAAGGAAATGAATATTGAAAAAGGAAAAAGAAACCGAATAAGGAAATGGAAATCGAATAAGGAAATGGAAATCGAATAAGGAAATGAAAATCCAATAAGGAAATAGAAACCGAATAAGGAAATAGAAACCGAAAAAGGAAATGAATATGGAAAAAGGGAAAAGAAACCGAATAAGGAAATGAAAATCGAATAAGGAACTAGAAAGCGAATAAGGAAATCGAAACCCAATAAGGAAATAGAAACCCAATAAGGAAATAGAAACTAAATAAGGAAATAGAAACCGAAAAAGGAAATGAATATTGAAAAAGGAAAAAGAAACCGAATAAGGAAAAAGAAACCGAATAAGGAAATAGAAAACGAATAAGGAAATAGAAACTGAATAAGGAAATAGAAACCGAAAAAGGAAATGAATATTGAAAAAGGAAAAAGAAACCGAATAAGGAAATGGAAATCGAATAAGGAAATGGAAATCGAATAAGGAAATGAAAATCCAATAAGGAAATAGAAACCGAATAAGGAAATAGAAACCGAAAAAGGAAATGAATATTGAAAAAGGAAAAAGAAACCGAATAAGGAAATGGAAATCGAATAAGGAAATGGAAATCGAATAAGGAAATGAAAATCCAATAAGGAAATAGAAACCGAATAAGGAAATAGAAACCGAAAAAGGAAATGAATATTGAAAAAGGAAAAAGAAACCGAATAAGGAAATGAAAATCGAATAAGGAACTAGAAACCGAATAAGGAAATCGAAACCCAATAAGGAAATAGAAACCCAATAAGGAAATAGAAACTAAATAAGGAAATAGGAACCGAAAAAGGAAATGAATATTGAAAAAGGAAAAAGAAACCGAATAAGGAAAAAGAAACCGAATAAGGAAATAGAAAACGAATAAGGAAATAGAAACTGAATAAGGAAATAGAAACCGAAAAAGGAAATGAATATTGAAAAAGGAAAAAGAAACCGAATAAGGAAATTGAAATGAAAATCCAATAAGGAAATAGAAACCGAATAAGGAAATAGAAACCGAATAAGGAAATAGAAACCGAAAAAGGAAATGAATATTGAAAAAGGAAAAAGAAACCGAATAAGGAAATGGAAATCGAATAAGGAAATGGAAATCGAATAAGGAAATGAAAATCCAATAAGGAAATAGAAACCGAATAAGGAAATAGAAACCGAAAAAGGAAATGAATATGGAAAAAGGGAAAAGAAACCGAATAAGGAAATGAAAATCGAATAAGGAACTAGAAAGCGAATAAGGAAATCGAAACCCAATAAGGAAATAGAAACCCAATAAGGAAATAGAAACTAAATAAGGAAATAGAAACCGAAAAAGGAAATGAATATTGAAAAAGGAAAAAGAAACCGAATAAGGAAAAAGAAACCGAATAAGGAAATAGAAAACGAATAAGGAAATAGAAACTGAATAAGGAAATAGAAACCGAAAAAGGAAATGAATATTGAAAAAGGAAAAAGAAACCGAATAAGGAAATGGAAATCGAATAAGGAAATGGAAATCGAATAAGGAAATGAAAATCCAATAAGGAAATAGAAACCGAATAAGGAAATAGAAACCGAAAAAGGAAATGAATATTGAAAAAGGAAAAAGAAACCGAATAAGGAAATGGAAATCGAATAAGGAAATGGAAATCGAATAAGGAAATGAAAATCCAATAAGGAAATAGAAACCGAATAAGGAAATAGAAACCGAAAAAGGAAATGAATATTGAAAAAGGAAAAAGAAACCGAATAAGGAAATGAAAATCGAATAAGGAACTAGAAACCGAATAAGGAAATCGAAACCCAATAAGGAAATAGAAACCCAATAAGGAAATAGAAACTAAATAAGGAAATAGGAACCGAAAAAGGAAATGAATATTGAAAAAGGAAAAAGAAACCGAATAAGGAAAAAGAAACCGAATAAGGAAATAGAAAACGAATAAGGAAATAGAAACTGAATAAGGAAATAGAAACCGAAAAAGGAAATGAATATTGAAAAAGGAAAAAGAAACCGAATAAGGAAATTGAAATGAAAATCCAATAAGGAAATAGAAACCGAATAAGGAAATAGAAACCGAAAAAGGAAATGAATATTGAAAAAGGAAAAAGAAACCGAATAAGGAAATGAAAATCGAATAAGGAACTAGAAACCGAATAAGGAAATGAAAATTGAATAAGGAAAAAGAAATCAAATAAGGAAACAGAAACCGAATAAGGAAATAGAAACGAAAAAGGAAATGAAAATCGAATAAGGAACTAGAAACCGAATAAGGAAATCGAAACCGAATAAGGAAATAGAAACCCAATAAGGAAATAGAATCCGATTCAGGGAATAGAAACCGAAAAAGGAAATGAATATGAAAAAGGAAATAAAAATCGAATAAGGAAAAAGAAATTGAATAAAGAAACGAAAAAAAAGGAGGAAAAAAAAAATTTGAGAAAAAAAATTTGAGGAAAAAAAATTTTGAGGAAAAAAAATTTGAGAAAAAAAAAATTTTGAGGAAAAAAAATTTGAGGAAAAAAAAATTTGAGGAAAAAAAAAATTTGAGAAAAAAAAAAATTTGAGGAAAAAAATTTTGAGGAAAAAAAAATTTTGAGGAAAAAAAATTTTGAGGAAAAAAAAATTTTGAGGAAAAAAAATTTTGAGGAAAAAAAAATTTTGAGGAAAAAAAAATTTGAGGAAAAAAAAATTTGAAGCAAAAAAAAATTTAGTTTGGACTTGTAATATTTTTCAAAATTTGAATATCGAAAAAGGAAAAAGGAAAAAGGAACCAACTTGTGTCTGGTAAATAAAATAGGGAATATTAGGTAAAACAGAGAGTTCATATATACAAGAGGACGGTGACTCAGTCACAAAAGGTTCACCTTAAAGACTTTATTTTTTCGTGCAACGTTCATGACATAAATTATTTCACATTACAGTAGCATATATCATTGTGCCCTCATTAAGCAAATACATATTCCTTTTTAAGATATATATGATATTTCACATATATATATGACACACAATAGTGGTGCCTTAATTATGTTGGAAAGACTTGCAAATGTCCCATGCACGGTATCCCATGGCTTTGAATATACTATGGAGTTAATAATATTTTTATTATCTGCTTAGTAGAGTACTTTGATGTAGGCAAGTTGAAAACAACATGTAGCTTAGACACCAGACATTTCCTTTACGGGGTGTGAAGGGTGGTGGTAGAAGGGGTGGGGTGGGGGTGCTGGTCTTCGTTTCCCCTGTTGATTATTTATAATAAAGCTACATGTTCTATTAGGGCGTTCTACGGGATCTTCTGGGCGGTCTACATGATCCGCTGTTGTCTTAACCTTATATTTCTACTATAGAACGTTCTATAGGAACTCCTATATTGTTTGTTTATCATGTGTATATATATCAAAGGACGTTCTACAGGATTCCCTCTTGTCTGAACATTATATATATAAACTATAGAACGTTCTATAGGATACCCTATTGTTTGTTTTTGATTTAACTAATAGAGGACTTTCTACGGGATCCCTTGGTCGGTCTGTGTGATCCCCTGCTTTCTCAACATTACGTATCTACTACAAGACATTCTACAGGATCCCCTGTTGTTTGTTTTCAAGTATATACTATAGGGCGTTCTACAAGATCCCTTGGTCGGTCTGCGGGATCCCCAGTTTTCTCAGCATAATAAATCTTACATAAGACGTTCTATAGGATCCCCTATTGTCTGTTAATCAAGAATATACTAAAGGGCGTTCTACAGGATCCCCTGGGCGGTCTTCAGGATCCTTTTTTGTCTGAACATTATATATTTACTATAGAACGTTCTACAGGATCCCCTGGTGTTAGTTTATCATGTATGTACTAGAGCGTTCAATAGGATCGCCTGGGTGGTCTTCAGGATCCCCTTTTGCCTTCACATTATATATCTTTTATAGGACGTTCTATAGGATCCCTTATATTGTTTGTTTATTATTTATATACTTAAAGGGCGTTCTATCGGATCCCCTGTTTTCTCAACATAATATATCTACTATAAGACGTTCTATAGGATCCCCTATTGTTTGTTAATCAAATATATACTAAAGGGCATTCTACATGATCCCCTGGGCGGTCTTCAGGATCCCTTGTTGTCTGAACATTATATATCTACCAAACTACATTCTATAACACCCCCTGTTGATTGTTTTTCATGTTTATACTAAAGGGCGTTCTACTTGATCCCTTGGGCGGTCTACAGGATGCCCTGTTGATTGCTTTTTTTTTTAATGTTTATACATGTACTATACGGCGTTCTACAGGATCCCCTGGGCGGTCTACAGGATACCCTACTGTCTTTACATTATATATATACTATAAGACATTCTATAGGATCCCCTATTGTTTGTTAATCATGTTTATAATAAAGGGCGTTCTACTGGATCCCCTGGGCGGTCTACATGATGCCCTGTTGATTGTTTTTTTTTATGTTTATACATGTACTATAGGGCGCTCTACAGGATCCCTTGGGCGGTCTACATGATATCCTGTTGTCTTTACATGATATATCTACTATATATTAGACGTTCTTTAGGATCCCTTATTGTCTGTTAATCAAGTATATACTAAAGGGCGTTCTACATGATCCCTTTGGCGGTCTACAGGATACCCTGTTGTCTTTACATTATATATCTACTATGAGACGTTCTATAGGATCCCCTATTGTTTGTTAATCATGTATATACTGAAGGGCGTTCTACAGGATCCCTTGGGCGGTTTACATGATGCCCTGTTGATTGTTTTTTTTTATGTTTATACATGTACTATAGGGCGTTCTACAGGATCCCCTGTGCGGTCTACTGGATACCCTGCTGTCTGTACATTATATCTATACTATGAGACGTTCTATAGGATTCCCTTTTGTTTGTTAATCATGTTTATACTAAAGGGCGTTCTACTGGATCCCCTGGGCGGTCTACAGGATGCCCTGTTGATTGTTGTTTTTTATGTTTGTACATGTACTATAGGGCGTTCTACAGGATCCCTTGGACGGTCTATATGATACCCTGTTGTCTTTACATTATATATCTACTACTGTAAACTCAGAAATTATTGCGAGGGTTTTATTATTGCGAAAAACGCGACAGAGTTGTTAACGCAATAATTTAAACTCGCATTTTGAAATATTCCATATAAACTTAATGGGATTTTTCTCAAAATCGTAAAAAAAATAAATCGCATTTAAGTCTAAATGACAAAATCTCAATAATAAGTGCACGCAATAATTTCTGAATTTACAGTATAAGACGTTCTATAGGATCCCCTATTGTTAATCATGTATATACTAAAGGGCGTTCTACAGGATCCCTTGGGCGTTCTACAGGATACCCTGTTGTCTTCACATTATATATCTTTTATAGGACGTTCTAAATGATCCCCTTTATTGTTTGTTTATTATTATTTGTATACTAAAAAGGCGTTCTACCGGATCCCCTGGGCGGTCTACTGGATCCCCTGTTTTCTCAACATAATATATCTACTATAAGACGTTCTATAGGATCCCCTATTGTTTGTTAATCAAATATATACTAAAGGGCGTTCTACAGGATCCCCTGGGCGGTCTTCAGGATCCCTTGTTGTCTGAACATAACATATCTACCAAATTACGTTCTATAAGACCCCCTGTTGATTGTTTTTCATGTTTATACTAAAGGGCGTTCTACTGGATCCCCTGGGCGGTCTTCAGGATCCCTTGTTGTCTGAACATTACATATGTACCAAACTACGTTCTATAAGACCCCCTGTTGATTGTTTTTCATGTTTATACTAAGGGCGTTCTACAGGATCCCCTGGGCGGTCTGCAGGATACCCTGCTGTCTTTATACTATATCTATACTATAAGACGTTCTATAGGATCCCCTATTGTTTGTTAATAAAGTATATACTATAGGGCGTTCTACAGGATCCGCTGGGCGGTCTACCGGATCCCTTTTTGTCTGGACATTATATATTTACTATAGAACGTTCTACAGGATCCCGTGTTGTTTCTTTATCATGTTGTTCAATAGGATCCCCTGGGCGGTCTACAGGATCCCCTTTTGTCTTTACATTATATATCTTTTATAGGAAGTTCAATAGGATCCCCTATATTGGTTGTTTATTATTTATATACTAAAAGGGCGTTCTACCGGATCAATTTGAAAATGAATACATATATAATGTAATTTTATTATTCTTTTATTGACAATATATATTTGGTTTTTGGCTTGATTCTGACCAAATTGAATGCTTATATTCCAAATATATATGTATATGCCTCTATAATTGTTGTTGTTACCAATTATGTAAATCAATTATATCTGATTTTATGCCCTTTATGGGCCCTATAATTTTGGGAAAAAAGATATATATATGATCCCATATTGTTTGTTTATCATGTATATAATAAAGGGTGTGTTTCTCCAGATCCCCTGTTGTCTGAACATTATATATAAACTATAGAAAGTTCTATAGGATACCCTATTGTTTGTTTTTGATGTATCTATTAGGCTATGAGAACGTTCTATATAATCCCCTGTTGTTTGTTTATCATGTTTATACTAGAGGACTCTCTACTGGATCCCTTGTTCGGTCTGTGGGATTCCCCTGTTTTCTCAACATTATAGATAAACTATAGAACGTTCTAAAGGATACCCTTTTGTTTGTTTTTGATGTATCTACTAGGCTAAGGGAACGTTCTACCGGATCCCCTGTTGTTTGTTTTTCTAGTGAATGCTAAAGGGCGTTCTACAGGATCCCATAGGCGGTCTACAGGATCCCCTGTTTTCTCAACATTATATATCTACTATAAGACGTTCTACAGGATCCCCTGTTGTTTGTTTTTCAAGTGTATACTATAGGGCGTTCTACAGGATCCCCTCGGCGGTCTACAGCCCTCATGTTTTCTCAACATTATATATCTACTATAAGACGTTCTATAGGTTCCCCTGTTGTTTGTTTATCAAGTATATACTATAAAACTTTCTACGGGATCCCTTGGTCGGTCTGTGGAATCCCCTGTTTTTTAACATTATTGTTAACTATAAGACGTTCTACAGGATCCTATGTTGTTTGTTTTTCAAGTATATACTATAGGGCGTTCTACAGAATACCTGGGCGATCTACAGGATACCCTGTTTATAAAAATTATGCATTTTAGATAATACTTTCAATAGGTTCCCCTGTTGATTGTTTTTCATGTTTATACTATACAAATTTCTAGAGGATCCCTTGGTCGCTCTTTCGGATCCTGTTTTTTCTCAACATTATATATCTACTATAGGACGTTCTATACGGTCCCCTGTTGTTTGTTTTTCATTTTATACTATAGGGCGTTCTACAGTATCCCCTGGTCGGTCTGTCGGATCCCGTTTTCTCAATATAATATATCTACTATAGGACGTTCTATACGGTCCCCTGTTGTTTGTTGTTCAATTTGTACTATAGGGCGTTCTACAGTATCCCCTGGGCTGTCTGATGGATCCGCTGTTTTCTCAACATTATTTATCTACTATAAGACGTTCTATAGGATCCCCTGTTTTTTTCAAGTGTATACTGAAGGGCGTTCTACATGATCCCCTGTTTTCTCAACATTATATTTTACTATATGACGTTCTATAGGGTCCCCTGTTGTTTGATGTTCATGTTTATACTATATGGCATTCTACAGTATCCCCTGGGCTGTCTGATGGATTCCCTGTTTTCTCAAAATTATTTATCTACTATAAGACGTTCTATAGGATCACCTGTTGTTTATTTTTCAAGTATATACTAAAGGGCGTTCTACAGAATACCTGAGCGATCTACAGGATACCCTGTTTATAAAAAATATGCATTTAAGATAATACTTTTAATAGGTTCCTCTGTTGTTTGTTCATTATGTATACACTATAAGGCTTTCTATAGGATCACTTGGTTGGTCTACAGAATCTTCTCTTTTCTCAACATTATTTATCTACTATTTATAAGACGTTCTATATGGGTCCCCTGTTGTTTTTTGTTCATGTTTATACTATAGGGCGTTCTACCGTATCCCCTGGGCTGTCTACAGGATCCTATTTTGTTAAAAAATTATGAATCTGAGATAGGACATTCTATAGGTTCCCCTGTTATTTGTTTATTTTGTATATATACTATAGGGCTTTTAAGATCCCTTGGGCGGTCTGCAGGATCCCCTGTTGCCTTAACATTATATATCTTCTATAGGACGTTATATAAGACCCCCTATTGATTGTTTTTCATGTTTATACTATAAGATTTTCTATAGGATCCCTTGGTCGGTCTGTCGGATCCCGTTTTTTCTCAACACTATATATCTACTATATGACGTTCTTTATGATCCCCTGTTGTTTGTTGTTCAGGTTTATACTATAGGACGCCCTATAGCAGATTCACGATTATAAACAATAGGAGATCTTATAGGCCGACCGGGGATCCTATAGAAAGCCCTATAGCAGATGCACAATTATTAAACAACAAGGGATCCTATAAAACGCCCTGTAATTGATGCATGATGAACAACCAACAGGGGAACATATAGACGGCCCAGAGGATCTTAGAGAACGTCTTATACTAGAAACATAATGAACAAACAGCAGGTGATTCTAAAGATCGCCCCGGAGATCCTATAGATCGCCCGACAGCATGCAGATACACGACCATAACACAGCAGGGGATCCTATAAAACGCCCTCTAGTATATACGTAAAGTAGATACATGTTTAAACAAAACAGTGGAACATATAGAAGGTCCTATCCCATACAAATCAAACAGGGGATCCTGAAGAATATATAATTCTCAGACAACAGGAGATCATGTAGAACAGCCTATAGTATAAACATGAAAAACAATCAACAGGGGATCCTTTAGAACGTCCTATGATAGATATATAATGTTGAGAAAACAGGGGATCCTGCAGACTGCCCAAAGGATCATAAACGCCCTATAATGTATATATAATAAACAAAGAACACGGGAACCTATAGAATTTCCTATCTCAGATGCATATTTTTTTTAACAAAAGGGGATTCCGTAGACTGCCCTATAGTATAAATATAAAAAAACAAAGAACAGAGGAACCTATAGTATTTCCCATCTTAGATGCATATTTTTTTTAACAAAAGGGGTTTCTGTAGACCGCCCAGGGGATCATATAGAACGTCCGATAGTATAAACATAAAAAAAAAAAACAATCAACAGGGCATCCTGTAGACCTCCCAGGGGATCAAGTAGAACGCCCTTTTAGTATATAAATAATAAACAAACAATATAGAGGATCCTATAGAACGTCCTATATTCGATATATCATGTAAAGACAACAGGGGATCCTGCAGACAGCCCAAGGGATCATATAGAAAGCCCTATAGTATAAACATGAAAAACAATCAACAGGGGGTCTGATATATAGAACGGCATTTAACAAACAATAGGGGATCCTATAGAACGTCTTACAGTAGATATATTATGTTGAGAAAACAGGGGATCCTGTAGACCGCCCAGTGGATTTTGTAGAACGCCCTTTAGTATATACATGATTATCAAACAATAGGGGATCCTATAGAACGTCTCATAGAAGATATATAATGTAAAGACAACAGGAAATCCTGTAGACCGCCCAAGGGATCCTGTAGAACGCCCTTTAGTATATACTTTATTAAGAAACAATAGGGGATCCTATAGAACGTCTTATAGTCGATATATAATGTAAAGACAGAAGGGTATTCTGTAGACCGCCCAGGGAATCCTGTAGAACGACCTATAGAACATGTATAAACATAAAAAAAACAATCAACAGGGCATCCTGTAGACCGCCCAAGGGATCCAGTAGAACGCTATTTAGTATAAACATGATAAACAATCAACAGGGGGTCTTATAGAACGTAGTTTGGTAGATATATAATGTTCAGACAACAGAGTATCCTGTAGACCGCCCAAGGGATCCTGTAGAACGCCCTTCAGTATATACATGATTAACAAACAATAGGGGATCCTGTAGAACGTCTCATAGTAGATATACATGTGAAGACAACAGGGTATTCTGTAGACCGCCCAAGGGATCCTGTAGAACGCCCTATAGTATATACTTTATTAACAAGCAAAAGGGGATCCTATAGAACGTCTTATAGTAGATATATATTGTAAAGACAACAGGGTATCATGTAGACCGCCCTATAGTACATGTATAAACATAAAAAAAAAATAATCAACAGGGCATCCTGTAGACCGCCCAGGGGATCCAATAGAACGCCCTTTAGTATAAACATGATTAACAAACAATAAGGGATCCTATAGAACGTATTATAGTATATATATAATGTAAAGACAGCAGGGTATCCTGTAGACCGCCCAGGGGATCCTGTAAAACGCCCTATAGTACATGTATAAACATAAAAAAAAACAATCAACAGGGCATCCTGTAGACCGCCCAGGGGATCCAGTAGAACGCCCTTTAGTATAAACATGATTAACAAACAATAGGGGATCCTATAGAACGTTTCATAGTATATATATAATGTAAAGACAGCAGGGTATCCTGTAGACCGCCCAGGGGATCCTATAAAACGCCCTATAGTACATGTATAAACATTAAAAAAAACGATCAACAGGGCATCCTGTAAACCGCCCAAGGGATCCTGTAGAACGCCCTTCAGTATATACATGATTAACAAACAATAGGGGATGCTATAGAACGTCTCATAGTAGATATACATGTGAAGACAACAGAGTATACTGTAGACCGCCCAAGGGATCCTGTAGAACGCCCTTCAGTATATACATGATTAACAAAAAATAGGGGATCCTATAGAACGTCTCATAGTAGATATAAATGTGAAGACAACAGAGTATCCGGTAGACCGCCCAAGGGATCATGTAGAACGCCCTATAGTACATGTATAAACATAAAAAACAATCAACAGGGCATCCTGTAGACCGACCAGGGCATCCTGTAGACCGCCCAGGGGATCCAGTAGAACGCCCTTTAGTATAAACATGATTAACAAACAATAAGGGATCCTATAGAACGTCTTATAGTATATATATAATGTAAAGACAACAGGGTATTCTGTAGACCGCCCAGGGAATCCGGTAGAACGACCTATAGAACATGTATAAACATAAAAAAAACAATCAACAGGGCATCCTGTAGACCGCCCAAGGGATCCAGTAGAACGCTATTTAGTATAAACATGAAAAACAATCAACAGGGGGTCTTATAGAACGTAGTTTGGTAGATATATAATGTTCAGACAACAAGGGATCCTGAAGACCGCCAAGGGGATCCTATCGAACGCCCTTTAGTATATATTAGATAAACAAACAATAGGGGATCCTATAGAACGTCTTATAGAAGATATATAATGTAAAGACAACAGGGTATTCTGTAGACCGCCCAAGGGATCCTGTAGAACGCCCTATAGTATATACTTTATTAACAAGCAAAAGGGGATCCTATAGAACGTCTTATAGTAGATATATATTGTAAAGACAACAGGGTATCATGTAGACCGCCCTATAGTACATGTATAAACATAAAAAAAACAATCAACAGGGCATCCTGTAGACCGCCCAGGGGATCCAGTAGAACGCCCTTTAGTATAAACATGATTAACAAACAATAAGGGATCCTATAGAACGTATTATAGTATATATATAATGTAAAGACAGCAGGGTATCCTGTAGACCGCCCAGGGGATCCTGTAAAACGCCCTATAGTACATGTATAAACATAAAAAACCAATCAACAGGGCATCCTGTAGACCGCCCAGGGGATCCAGTAGAACGCCCTTTAGTATAAACATGATTAACAAACAATAGGGGATCCTATAGAACGTCTTATAGTATATATATAATGTAAAGACAGCAGGGTATCCTGTAGACCGCCCAGGGGATCCTATAAAACGCCCTATAGTACATGTATAAACATAAAAAAAAAACGATCAACAGGGCATCCTGTAAACCGCCCAAGGGATCCTGTAGAACGCCCTTCAGTATATACATGATTAACAAACAATAGGGGATCCTATAGAACGTCTCATAGTAGATATACATGTGAAGACAACAGAGTATCCTGTAGACCGCCCAAGGGATCCTGTAGAACGCCCTTCAGTATATACATGATTAACAAAAAATAGGGGATCCTATAGAACGTCTCATAGTAGATATAAATGTGAAGACAACAGAGTATCCGGTAGACCGCCCAAGGGATCCTGTAGAACGCCCTGTAGTACATGTATAAACATAAAAAACAATCAACAGGGCATCCTGAAGACCGCCCAGGGGATCCAGTAGAACGCCCTTTAGTATAAACATGATTAACAAACAATAAGGGATCCTATAGAACGTCTTATAGTATATATATATAATGTAAAGACAACAGGGTATTCTGTAGACCGCCCAGGGGATCCTGTAGAACGACCTATAGTACATGTATTAACATATAAAAAAAAAACAATCAAGAGGGCATCCACATGATAGAACGCCCTTTAGTATAAACATAAAAAACAATCAACAGGTGGTCTTATAGAACGTAGTTTGGTAGATATATAATGTCCGATAGAACGACCTTTTAGTATATAAATAATAAACAAACAATATAGGGGATCCTATAGAACGTCCTATAAAAGATATATAAGGTGAAGACAAAAGGAGATCCTGAAGACCGCCAAGGCGATCCTATTGAACGCTCTAGTACATACATGATAAACAAACAACAAGGGATCCTGTAGAACGTTCTATAGTAAATATATAATGTTCAGACAAAAATGGATCCTGAAGACCGCCAAGGGGATCCTGTAGAATGTCTTGTAGTAGATACGTAATGTTGAGAAAGCAGGGGATCACACAGACCGACCAAGGGATCCCGTAGAAAGTCCTCTATTAGTTAAATCAAAAACAAACAATAGGGTATCCTATAGAACGTTCTATAGTTTATATATAATGTTCAGACAAGAGGGGATCCTGTAGAACGTCCTTTGCTATATACACACATGTAGGAGATCCTATAGAACGTTCTATAGTAGAAATATAAGGTTCAGACAACAGCGGATCATGTAGACCGTCCAAAAGATCCCGTAGAACGCCTTAATAGAACATGTAGCTTTATTATAAATAATTATCAGGGGAAACGAAAACCAGCACCCCACCCCCATCCCTTCTACCACCACCCCCTCACACCCCGTAAAGGAAATGTCTGGTGTCTAAGCTACATGTTTTTTTTCAACTTGCCTACATCAAAGTACTCTATTAAGCAGATAATAAAAATATTATTAACTCCATAGTATATTCATAGACATGGAATCACGTGCATGGACATTTGCAAGTCTTTCCAACATAATTAAGGCACCACTATTGTGTGTCATTTATATGTGAAATATCATATATATCTTAAATAGGAATATGTATTTGCTTAATGAGGGCACAATGATATATGCTACTGTAATGTGAAATAATGTCTGTCATGAACGTTGCACGAAAAATAAAGCCTTTAAGGTGAACCTTTTGTGACTGAGTCACTGTCCTCTTGTATATATGAACTCTCTGTTTTACCTAATATTCCCTATTTAGTGTGCACACATTTATGATATAAATAATTTACAGCTTTTAAAAAAGCATATTAAGATATTCTGAACTTTTAAAATGCAAATAAAAGAACAACATCATTGGCATTATCGCCTTATCATTTCTTATCACGGAAATTAAATCAATTTCGTTCTATACTATGTTGACGATCCCTGTCTATAGTGTTGTTTTTTGGTTTTTTTTTGAAAAATACTGAGCACGCAAAATAAGCATTTGAATCACGAAGCACGTATAAAAATTACATAAGCAGAACATGTTGAACACGTAGCTGTTTTGCACAACTGAACGTAAAATAAAAAAGTGAAAACACGTTGAACGTGAAATAAAAATACGCGATCACGTTCCACGAAAATAACCCTTTACCACTCTCCATTAAAGTCAATGACTTTGCATCGGGTTTTTTTAAGATAGTTTTACATGTTAAGAAATTTCTATTTTTAGCATTAGTATTTTCCGAATCGCTTAAAACTAGTCTATACATAGAATATGCATAATTCATGAATCGTGACGTAGGGCGGTCTACGGGATCCCTTCTTCCGCTTACCCAGAAAAAGTCTAGTCTATTACTCAAAAGACCAACCAATGACGGAAACAATATTCGGACTTTTTTTTATTATGCGAGGATGACAAATGCGACTATGCATGGTACCTATAGGACACAATGGCATGATGATTAATTTATTGTGGAAAGAAAAGCGACACACAAAATGAGGTCTTCTCGTTTAGTAGTATATATACCGTTTTAGAAGAGACATATGTATATAAACAAATTTATTATCATGTCTTTGGTTTTAGTAAGGTTTTATAATTGATTGTAATTAATATATAGACAATAATAGTGCAATGACATGACATATCAACGATATTAGGATGAGGCTTAGAATTCCCCGTTTCGGGTCGAATCCTTATAACTGATATTGGTTGATTGATTGATTGATTCCCTTTATTTCCTCCATTATACTGAAGATTTACATTTTATAACACAAATATACCAATTACAAGAAATGAACAACATATAATTACAGACTACTATTAAAGCACACACACAAAAAACAAAACAATGTTACCTAAATATATGTATTTTGTTTATATAGATTAGACCGTTGGTTTTCCCGTTTGAATGGTTTTACACTAGTAATTTTGGGGCCCTTTATAGCTTGTTGTTCGGTGAGGCTCCGTGTTGAAGGCCGTACTTTAACCTATAATGGTTTAATTTTTAAATTGTTGCTTGGATGGAGAGTTGTCTCATTGGCACTCACACCACATCTTCCTATATCTATATCTATATGATACATTTGTTTAGTTCAGATATTTCAGTGACCAAAATTAAACCTATGCTCAGATAATTCATCTTTACATTTTCCGTACAGATGAAATATATGATCTGTCAAGCATATTATTTCGGCAACTTCTATTTAAATATTCACGAGGAAAATTGATATCGGGTCAGTGACTGTATATGACATATAATTACACCTTATGTAAGAATCCTGGGATTTGATTGGTTAATAGCCAGTGTATTTTTCACCAATTCACTGTTATCAAATGAATATCGTTAATTTTTTAACGCTGCCAGGGTATTTGCCAAAAGGATATGCCTTTTTTACCGTCTCTACCGTGGTATTTGCCAAAAAAATATTCTATCCGACTAGACGCATGTAACATGTGTAAGGTCACGATCATCAATGCGATTTGAACATTAACATTCGGTGTAATCAAACAGATATATCATGTTCTTGAGGGGTATTTGCGAAAAATACCAGTCTTGAGAATGAATTTCCCTCGCCTTACGGCTCGTGAAATTTACATTCTCTCGACTGGTACTTTTCGCAAATACCCCCCCCCCCCCCCTCCTTAACATGATATATCTGTTTAGAAATATACAGTCAACGCATTTTGACTGTTCAAATAGAACGAGTGCAGTATTAATTATCATTATATACTACCAGACCAAGAGAAAACTCATTATTAACCTGAGACTGAATTTACTCTAAATAGAATATAATTAAAATTGTGTAATATTAACGTGCATTATGTCTTACATATTTTAATAGTAATCACATTATGAAAATTGCATATGCAACGTACGAGCACCAATGAGCAGGGATGCATACCCAAAGTAAGCTAAATATCTATAAATTTTAAACGGTTGTGAATGAAAAAAATACTTCCATGGTTTCAATTCACAAGGATGTTAAATCCTGGCATCTAACAGAAAACGTTATTAATAGTTTTCAATAATCATAACAAAATTTAATTACTATCATAATCAAAGTGAATTATTTTATATTGTTTTAGTATTGATTTAAAAGTCTTTGTTTATATAGATATAGCAATATACTCATATAATGAAAATTAATGTTAGAGTTTAAAAAGCGATTGATTTGATAAATAAAATGTTCATCCGCAAATACTTCACGTTTGTGTTTATTGATATTGTCATCTTAATCTTTGTAAAAAGTTCACTGACAGGAATTAATGTCAATAATAAAATTTCAATTCTTTTATTTTTGTGTATTTGCCTTAATAGTTCAACCTTATAGTATTAAATATTTGTACTGCATGAACACTATATTCACTAGCTGTTGATCAGCTATCGTGCAAATTATACATCACCCTGTCCACACATGCACTATCGGTTTCATGGGTGTTATTCGGTTGATCGAGAGAAATGATTGTGAAAGAATATCTAACAGTGGTCTAAGTAGTTACTACTGTAATCACTAGCCAGTCAACACTGGGTTGTGAGTTCGAACCCCGCTCATGCGGCTGCACTCGATTCCAATCTTAATTGACTAGGATTTTCAGGTTTCCTATCGAAGGTCGGTGGTTTTCTCCGTGCACTCCGGCTCCCTTCACCGATAAAAATTGGCCGCCACGAAATAGCCTTAATGGGGTGCTTTATTGAAATGTAATTAAATGTAAACTATACTTCAGAATCTGTGAAAAAAATCGCGGAATTTTCAAACCGCGGAATTGACAAAAAAACTGACCGTGCAATTTGGGGCGAATTTTTTTTTGTGTACTGGCCAGTCGGACCAGTGGACTGAAAATTCTCCTGGTCCGGCACCAAATCTACTGGTCTTGCAAAAATTACATTCATTTGACAAACAATAATATAATTGATTTGATTTAAAGTTTGAAGGATTTTCTCTGCCTTTGATTACCCGGATGCTTTCCTCTCCTTTAATATGCCCGTAGATTTTTTGTCCTGTTCTGATATCTAATCAGTAAGTCTGTCACTGCATATTTTTCACATGTTAATATTTACATGATGTTATAATATTTATTAAATTGCGATCGACTGTATAATTTAATCATTCGCGATCTTTTCCCCAGCATTTTGATATTACATGCATGTATTATATAAAATATACCACGCTATTTACGAGTTAACATATTAAAACGACGAATCCGCTGGATGAGTTCGTTTAAACATGTTAAGCTAGGTTTACACTGCCGATCAGATCAACTCGATGATCTCGATTGTCCAAATTTCCACGCTAAGCTCAACCAAATTCTTGATAGGGCCTGTCTACGACTTCTACCCGACTGCCATCCGACTGCACACGGCCTTAACTGGACCATTCACGACTCCTTTAAGACTCCATCACGACTCCATCCCGACAACAAAATGCCTACTTATTCGATAATTCTGATCCGTTCACGATCTTTACTCGACTGGCTAGACCAAATCAACTATTCACGATCTCTGTCTTATCTTGACCAGACCAGATCGACCTGATCGTAAATGGGTGGTAGGGATAATCGGGAATTAGTCGGGTATGCACAATTTTATTATAAAAACTTCCGAAATCTTTCTTCCCCACAGCTTCGTAGTGGGCATTAAGTGTTACCCTTGTTCGTTTGTCCGTCCGTCCGTCCGTACGTACGTCCAAACACGACCCTTTACAATGTTATATATTCTAACTGGGGAATTATCAGTGTCCCATGGACACACTCTCCGTTTATTTGGTTATATTCAGTAGAAGGTCCGAGTAAAATCATACATTCAAAATATCTTTATAGAAATATGAAGCAATTGGATTTGTGGGCAAAGTGGTAAGATCTCAGAGATACAGGTTTTAAATAGCTGTGACGAAGTTTGAAGAGTGCATAGAAGACGAACAAGAAGGTGAGACAGTGGCTGACACGACGACCACTGTATGGGCAGTATGAGAGACTTGTACTAACTCAGCAAAGAGGAATCTAATGCTTATAAAAACAACATCATAATGGACACTGATATGAAATGGTATTTTTTTTGGAATGACACCACAAAATGAGATTTGTCACTGGATTAGTACTTATGTTAGGTAGCAATATACATAAACCATAAAACAGGCAAATAAACTCATCATAGATACCAGGACTAAATTTTAGAAATACGTCAGGCGCGCGTTTCGTCTACAAAAGACTCATCAGTGACGCTCGAATCCAAAAAAGTAAAATAAAAAGCCAAATAAATTACGAAGTTGAAGAGCCTTGAGATCAAAATTTCCTAAAAGTCTTGCCAAATACTGTTAAGATCAGCTAAGGTAATCTATGCATGAGGTAGAAAAGCCTAAGAATTAAAAAAAATCAAAATTTTGTGAACAGTTTATTTATAAATAAAGCAATATCAATGATAATTCTTGTCAGCAAAAAAAGTGCTGACTACTTGGCTTGTGATAACCTCGTGGAAATAAATCTCCACCAGCAATGGCATCGACCCAGTGATTGTAAATAAACTCATCATAGATACCAGGACACAATTTTAGATATACGCCAGACGCGCGTTTCGTCTACAAAAGACTCATCAGTGACACTCGAATCCAAAAAAAATAAAAACAAAGCCAAGTAAAGTACGAACTTGAAGAGCATTGAGATTCAAAATTCCTAATAGTTATCAAAAGTACCAGGATTATAATTTTTTTATACGCCAGACGCGCGTTTCGTCTACATAAGACTCATCAGTGACGCTCAGATCAAAAAAGTTCAAAAGCCAAACAAATACAAAGTTGAAGAGCATTGAGGACCCAAAATTCCAAAAAGTTGTGCCAAATACGTCTAAGGTAATCTACTCCTGGGGTAAGAATTCCTTAGTATTTCTTAAAAGAGTGTTGCCAAATACAGCTAAGGTAATCTTTGCCTGTGGTAGAAAAGCCTTAGTATTTAAAAAAAATCAAAATTTTGTGAACAGTTAATTTATAAATAAAGCAATATCAAGGATAATTCATGTCAGGACAAAACGTGCTGACTACTTGGCTTGTGATAACCTCGTGGAAATAAATCTCCACCAGCAGTGGCATCGACCCAGTGATTGTAAATAAACTCATCATAGATACCAGGACACAATTTTAGATATACGCCAGACGCGCGTTTCGTCTACAAAAGACTCATCAGTGACGTTCGAATCCAAAAAAGTAAAAAAAAAGCCAAATAAAGTACGAAGTTGAAAAGCATTGAGTCCCAAAATTCCTAAAAGTGTTGCCAAATACAGCTAAGATAATCTATGCCTGAGGGAGAAAAGCCTAAGTATTTCAAAAAAATCTAAATTTTGTAAACAGTTAATTTATAAATAAAACAATATCAATGATAATTCATGTCAGCTCAAAAAGTGCTGACTACTGGGCTTGTGATAACCTCGTGGAAATAAATTTCCACCAGCAGTGGCATCGACCTAGTGGTGGTAAAGAAACTCATCATAGATACCAGGACACAATTTTAGATATACGCCAGACGCGCGTTTCGTCTACAAAAGGCTCATCAGTGACGCTCGAATTCAGAAAAGTAAAAAAAAGCCAAATACAGTACGAAGTTGAAGAGCATTGAGATTCAAAATTCCTAAAAGTGTTGCCAAATACAGCTAAGGTTATCTATGCCTGAGGGAGAAAAGCCTTAGTATTTAAAAAAAATCAAAATTTTGTAAACAGTTAATTTATAAACAAAACAATATCAATTATAATTCTTGTCATTACAAAAAGTGCTGACTACTGGGCTTGTGATACCCTCGGGGAAATGAATCTCCACCAGCAGTGGCATCGACCCAGTGGTTGTAAATAAACTCATCATAGATACCAGGACTAAATTATAGATATACGCCAGACGCGCGTTTCGTCTAATTATAATCTTGATATTTTTATAAACCAACTTTGAAAGATAACTTTGTCATCAGCAGCCTAAGAACGAATGTTATTGCACAATTACTTTCATATTTGAACAATACGCCGGTGCCAAAATTGCAAAATTTTCTTCCCTTTTGGAAATCTGAGAAAATCCCAGGTTTTGTTGGGTTACGTGAAGCTAGGTTTTTATCTTTCTATGTTACAATGTATGTGGACTGCTGTTTGTCATCTCGTCCGTTTTCGTTTTTCAAAATATACAAACTTTTAGTCCTGGTATCTGTGATGAGTTTATTTTCACTATGGCTGTGACGGTTTATTTTCGACCTTTCAGTTTGATTGTTCCTTTGCTGTCTTTTGCCTCTCCTTGCAAGACACGTATTGTACATGTAGAATTTTTTGTACAGTAAAAAATGATGCTGCCAATATATTTTTGCAGAAGCAGAGTTATGAGAGTTCAGAATCAGATCTGCACACACTTTTAGAGAATCGTGTAGCAGTCCTGTGTTCTCGTGTATGGTCGAGTAGAGATTGAAGAGTGGTCGAATGTGGTCGCGAAGAGATCGGGTATAGGTCGAGTTGGTCTGGAATAAAATAAATATGCAAGTCGCAGTGATCTGGAAGTGATCGGGTATTGGTCGAGTTAATCTGGAAATGGTCCGAGAACACAATTAATTTCCCCTATCTGTCTATTATAACATAATGATTAATAAAAAAAATCCCAAAAAATCTTTTCTAACAAGATTTGGTGTATATAAAGTTTGGCATTAACCACAAAACATATAAAAAAATTAGAAAACTTCAACGCCTCATTGTCTCTTGGCAACACAAAACACAAGGACACCAGTATGGGTTAAGCCAGAGAGCTTCCGAACAGGGAGAATCCCATCTATGTTTACCTAACCAAATCACTCATTTCTGCTCAAAATATCAAAAAGAAATTTTACAGAAATTCTCTTAGATGACCTTACATTCACATTAAAGCAAAAAAAAGGGGAAAAAATTCAAAGGAAAGGCAAAAACAAAATTTAGGAAAAATATACTGAAATTAAAGGGAACTATATTTGTGGACAACGAAAATTGAAGGGGGATAGTTGTGTTCCCGGACCAAATGATCTGAAATTAGTCGAGCAAAGATAGAAATGATCGAGTCTTGATCTGTAAATTTGTTTTATTCCGACCAAACTCGAAATCTTACTATTTGTCTCAACTACTTGCCTATACAATTCGAATTTCCCTATACTCGAGTATAATACCACCGGATTTCACTTAAGATATTATAATTGATAATTAAATGACTTTTCAATTAGCTGATTAAAAAGTAATTTAATTCAAAATGTAGATTTCTATTGATACAAAACTTAATGTTTAGAGTTACAGACTCATATCTTCTTCTATCCCTGTCCTTTATAGTCTTTAAACATCGTTTTTATGTCTTTAATGCAAATTAAATGAAAAAGCGTAGGATTACATAGCTTAAGATAATTTAACAGATCAAATCCTTATTGACCATGTCATTTTTGATTAATTAAAGGCAGCAGCAGATTATCGATATTAACATCACATTAAATTATATAAAAAAAAATGATGTTAAATTTTCCTATCAAAAGGACATTACCACTTGAACAAAATATGTTGGATATAATTTGCACGTAACTTGATATCTTACTAAAGTTTTTTTTAGGTCGCTTGTACCAAGTTTGTAAATTTAAATAGCCATTATCATGTATGATCTTCCCCTAGGGATTAAAGGTTAGAAAGTTATTCAGAATAATTTTCATTTGAATAGGATTATATTTTTTTCAAAAAGAGAATCTGGTTAAAACTTCAACCCTCCACTATATAAATTACGTAGCTGTTCTTTTATACAAATAATCATTTGATAAAAAAAGAGGGTTGGGAATAGATAAAGATGTAATAAACTAAGAACTGACATACAGAGAGCACTAAGTCAAGTGCATGTTACACGAACAACGAATATCCATACTTGTAAGTTACAGTATGATTTCCAATACAGCGTGAATCAGTAAGATTCTCAAATTTATAAAACACGAATGTGTTGTATCTGGCTTATTTTGAAAGTGTGATAATGTCCCTTTATTGTAACCACAAATGTGCAAACTTCACATTATTTGTTTCAAGACTGAAAACGCGCGTCAATGACGATTTCTGGTATTCCTGTCTAATAAACGGAGGAAATGATTGTTTCTGCCTTAAACATATCAATAATATTTAAGAGTAAACCATAAATTTGCAACAACACACAATAACTATCAAACGCATTAAATGTTTAAGTAAATCATAAGGTGCATTTTAATCAGGACCTTATACAGGTAATTTTTGTTATTTAATGTTTGCATGTTTTGTGTTTTATCTTGTCCCATTATTCTCTATATAGACCACCTTGATAAGTTATTATTGTGCTACGGTAAATTTTTATATTCTTGTCTTCTATTTTTTTAATGCGTTTTATCCATATGCTTTTTTGTAGTTCTTTGTTATATTTGAAGTGGCTCTGTTATACATCGCATCATTGTGTTATTGTGATATGGTAAATGTTTGTTTTATAGTGATTAAGATGATAACACATTTTTGACTGCTGTACCCATTTTTTTAAAAACATTTTCATCTATCATTTCTGTTTGTTTTGTGCACACATCATTGTCAATATAAATATTTTGCAACTGGTATATAGACCAGAGGTTAAGCTAGCTACAAAACAAGGTTGACCATTTTCTACATAAGAAAATGCTTGTTCTAAGTCAGGAATATGGCAGTTGTTATTCATTCGATTGATGTGTTTCAGCTTTTGAATTTTTATATTTTATAACGGACTTTCCGTTATAAATTTTCCTTAGAGTTCGGAATTTTTATAAACCATTTACCCTTAGAAACATTCAGCCAACGTCTAAAAGAATTAAACCCAGTATTGTCAAAGATTATATTTTAAATGTTAGCAAAATTGATGAACAAATTGTAAAAAAATGTCTTGAAAGGGCAATTACTCCTTACTAAGTCAATTGACAATGTCGGTCACATCACGGTAATATTTCATAAAAATATTTTAGACAGTAACCCGCAATAGATGATCCTTTTAGTCTGAAAATTGCATAGCAGATAAATTTTGACTTATTAATCACAATACCTCATGTCTATTTTGCTCTCACTTCTATAGTTAAAGAGAACAAAGTGAAAAACTGCATTTGACCCATATGGTGCATTTTTAGCCATGGCGGCCATGTTTGTTAATGGACCATTTGTTCGGATACAATTTATAAACCAGTTACCGTAAGGAAAATTAAATCCAAGTTTAGAAGTACTAGGGCCAGGAGGTTTTAGAGGAGAATATTTTAAAGGTTAGCAAACATGATTAACAAATTGTGTAACATTGTCTTACAAGGACAATAACTCTTTAAGGGGTTATTTAACATTTTCAATCATCTTATTTGTTTGTAGATCTTATTTTGATTTTTTGTGTCATCAATGCTCTTCATCTTTGTTGGGCTTTCTTTACTATTTTGATATGAGTGCATTGGTGAGTCTTATATAGCCGCAACACGCGATGATACCTTTTAAACTATTAGCATGTCATAATGTTCTATTGTATTGTTTATTTATGTATTTTCTATCCTGAATGATTTTCCATGTATTTGTATTGTAGTCCTGTCATGTAATGTTGGCATTTGAGTCTCATATCTAAAATTGTCATAAAAACGGGAGTTCAGGATAGCCACACACCCAGGTCCAACCCATCATTTTTTTTCTTAAAATGTCCTGTACCAAATCATGAAAATTACAATTGTTATATTATAGTTCGTTTCTATGTGTGGTGCATTATCTTTAGTTTTTTTGTTGCACTTTAGTATTTCTGTTGTTTCGTTGTTTTCCTCTCATATTTGATGTTTTAGTTTGTTACCCGGATTTGTTTTCTCTCAATCGATTTATGACCTTCAAACAGCGGTATACTACTGTTGTCCTTATATTGCTGAACATTTTTACTGTTTATAGTTTATCTTTATCTTCGATAGTATTCACGATTATAACCCAAAACCTGCAAAATGTCCTTAAAACTACAAATTAAGTATCCAGCATCCCTTCAATTGCTTGTTCGGTTCGTCTGTAAATTTCAGGACTGATACAACTTGACCTATTGAACCTTTTTATCCTAGTCGGAAGTTTGTTGATTGATCAAAACTTCGGATTCAATTTATAAACAAGTTACCATAAGCATGATAAGGAACATTTAGTTAAATTTTGCAGCTATTTGGTTCAGAAGTTTCAGAGGAGAATATTCTTGAAATAGTTTACGACGACGACGACAGACGACATACACAAAGTGATGGCATAAGCTCATTGTCTTTAATACCAGTTTAACTAAAAAACACATAAAAAAGAGATTAAAACATTATATAAAAAAGAAGATGTGGTATGATTGCCAATGAGACAACTATATATATATCCACAAAAGACCAAAATGACACAAACATTAACAACTATAGGTCAACTTACGGCCTTCAACAATGAGCAAAGCCCATACCGCATAGTCAGCTATAAAAGGCCCCGATAAGACAATGTAAAATAATTCAAACGAGAAAACTAACGGCCTTATTTATATAAAAAAATGAACGAAAAACGCATGTTTATAGTGATGTTTCTTCACTAAGGTAAAACAAAACATGTTCACTAAAACATTTAAGGATGAGTTCTGTTTTGAGAGTTATTTGTTTTCATTACCGTTATATCTTATGTATTTTTTAATTTAAATTCAGTTGTGACTGTCATTGTGTGTCCATTGAATCGGGCGGATGGCATGCAATTCAAAGAGACGAAAAAAAACCATGCAATGTATGTTACTCAAGTGATGAATACCATTATATTCTAGTCTGTAAATGTTTTAGTTCAGAAAGGAAAAACAAATGTTACCGCAATATTGTCAAAAAATGCAAAATCTGCAAAATTTAATCAGTTATTCTCATCAACTGATATTATTGTATTAGGCAAAACTAGCAATTATACCCTATCTCTGTATTCTGATCATGGTTGTTCATGTCCTGAAAAAGTAAACATAATGTAAACTTATGAATCAAATACATTATAAATTATCAGAAGTAACTTTTACTCAAATTATAAGTCAAACTTTGCTTCTTTGAATAGAGGGAGTTTATTAAACAATTTCCATTAATACAAAATAAAAACAAAGGAACCGTAAACACTCAATCAAAATTTTATTTATTGTTTCATCAAGTTGAAAATATAAACCATTACGTTTATTCATCAACTATCATTAACTAATCAATTAGTAACGATCAAAAGATAATTGTTTATTGAATGAGGTTAAACATGATGATAGGGAATTTACAATAAGCCTTGGGTCACGTGCCGAGTGGCACGAGCTGATTAAAATACTTTTTATTCAATATTGTTAAATCTATTGATACCAAATTTATATGTACGAGTTACATGTTCTTATACTTTACCACAAATCATTATAAATGTATAAATCAAAACACCAACTGGCACCGACATATTTATCCAATCGTATACCATACGAGTTTTTGTTTTTGTTGTATATACGTCTATTGTTTACATGTGTGTGATAGTATATTGTATGTAGAGAGCCTTATTGAAAATTGTTTTAATCCAAATGAGTTACTCTCTTTAAATATTATTATTATTATTATTATTATTATTATTATTTTTATTATTATTATTATTATTATTATATCCAAGTTCTCTATGGTCTTTAAACGTCGTTTTCATGTTCTTAGCGCAAATGAAAATATATATCAGCGTAGTATTTCGCAGTCAAATATAATTTAAAAGATCAAATCATTATTGACAACGTAATTTTTGATTAATAAGAGGCAGAAGCAGATTACAGATATTAACATCACATTAATCCATAAAAATGATATCAATTCGTCCTATTTAAAGACATTACCATATGAACAAAATATGTCAAATATCAGTTTCTTGTAACTTGACACCGTACTACAGTATTTTTAGACGCTTACACCTTAAGTTTGTAAATTTAAATAGTCATTAATTTGTATGATCTTCCCCCAGGGATTAAAGGTTAGAAATCAACAAGATGATACAATGTTTAAACCAACACACGATAATTAAAATGTAAACACCTGATTTCACATGAAGAATGAAAAAAGTTCTTTTATTTTATAGGCATAATTTAAGGTTTTTCCATCGGGGTGTTATACGACAAGAAAAACCTTAAAATAAACATTATGTGACTTATAAATTACCTTTGTTATTTCAACTGATCGGGCGGAACTTACGTTTCAATTTGCAAAAGGACAGTCTATTCGAAGATATGTGTGATAAGGATGATTGTCGTTGTAATTATTATTACTGATTTCTAATCACCTATCAGTTTCACCTAACACATATACAAAAGAACTGAATGTACGATATAGAACGAATAAAATACCTTAATATTTACAGCATTTATTTGTGCTAAAGTATAGTATTTTAAAGTATCGGCTATTGTATTATTCTGTTTGAAACTTTTCTGATTGTGAGATGTACTTTAAATGTAATTTATAATAAAATAAACATAACTAATGATTTAAGTTTACATTCTTAAATATGATCAATTCTTTTTGCAACTTATCTCGTTCACCCCTGCCCCCACCAAAAAGAAAAAGCAATCAGAATTTAAGGGATGAAAAATATTAAAATGTGCAAAGAATTGAAGGATTTGCATCCCATTTTTCAAACCACGCTTCAGAAGAATATTTTTTTCTGATGAAGTCTAGTTTTAATATGCCATATGGCTTATTTTTAATGTGAAATAAAACTCACTAACTCACTAATTAATCTAGACATAAAGATAAGAAATCTTTATTCAGGCTCAGTGGAAATGACAAAAAGTGATTTTGCACGTAATTCATTGTACCAAATTATTTGGCGAAAGTGGGTTTATGTTTTTTTTCTAGTCTCATACCATTTTTATCGCTTAATAGTTTCTGACGAATTGAGCTATTCATATTTTTTTTTTATTAAATGAGAATATGTTTTTTTCTTACAGAGAAGCTAGATAAAATTTCCATCCCACCCTATTATAAATTACGTGGCTGTTATTCTATTTTAAAAATCATTTGAGAGACTTAAAGATGAATAAAGATTAATAATTTAAGAACTGTGCACGACAAAAACACTTATAGAAAGCAGCTGTAATACTTCTTACTTGGCATACTAGTGGAAATACCTTCAATTGTTCTCTGAACAATTGGTTTTTAATTATTATTATTATTAGGTCTTTCAACCTTTTCGGTTTAAAGACCTATAGGTTTTGTTCTGATTATTATTTTTTTTTTCTTCCGCCAATTTTTTTTCTTGCGAAGTATGGTTGTTTCATAAGTTGTCGCTTAGATTGTTGGAAGATGATATCATATAGTTCATATGCTTAAAAAAAACTGACAACCGCATAACCAAATACTTTACGTTGAAAGAGTTATCTGCCCAAACACTGTTTTTCTTGTGACCACTACTCCTTCGCAACCGTAAAACATTAAGACAAATTTATTTTACCAAATTACTCGTTACATCTTCCGGATTAGGTTGGCTGTTTGGATCAAAGCTATACGGAGACTCCATATGAGAGTTATCCCCCCTTTTGTATATTGTATAAGTGATATTCATTTCTAACTGGTAAACCATAAGGGATAGAGACCTAGGGTCTTTTGATTTAAGATCCTTGGTTAAAAAAAATGAAAATTAGGCCAAGTTCAACGGTCAGTGTCAAATTCCAAATTTTGATTTTGGCTTATTTTCACTTATTTTCATTAACCTTATAAGATATCGACAAATTATTTTTACTAAATTGTGAGTTGTAATATGTTGTAACTTATGAATTTTGGTTGAAAGGGTGCGTAGACAATAAATGGGAGTTTTGGCCCCTCTTATCTTTAGAATTATGTGTAAAGTGATATTACTCATGAACCATACATATTAAGGAACTAGTGTCTTTTGATTTGAGATGTTTAGTCTATGACCTTGAAATTGAGATCAAGGTCATAGGTTAATTGGACGTTCTAGATTTTGACCTTTTCTCGAAATCATATTTATGTATTATAAAGCCATAGGAACTGACATTTTCAATTGAATTTTAATATTTTCATATCAAAATAGATCCTTATTCTCTGAACAATTGGTTTTTAATAAGGTCTTTCCACATTTCCGTGGAAAGACCTTTTGAATTTGTTCTGATTATTATTAGGTCTTTCCACCTTTCCGTGGAAAGACCTATAGGTTTTGTTCTGATTATTAGGTCTTTCCACCTTTCCGTGGAAAGACCTATTGAATTTGTTCTGATTATTAGGTCTTTCCACTTTTCTGTGGAAAGACCTATTGTTTTTCTTCTGATTATTTTTTTTTTTTTTTTTTTTTTCTTCCGCCTAATTTTCTTCTTGCGATAAACATTTGTTTCGCAATATGTCGCTTAGATATTTGGTATATGATATCGAACAGTTTATGCGCTTTTGAAATTTACCCTGCGTAAACGAATACTTTTCTTTGTAGGAGTTATCTCCCCAAACACGGTTTTCCTTGTTAGCGCATCTCCTTCGCAACCGTAAAATATTATGACAAATTTATTTTACAAAATTGCTCGTTATATCCTTCGCATGATTTGTCCTATTTTGACCGAAGTGATATGAACGCTCCATATGAGAGTTATTTCCCCTTATGCATTTGATATAAGTGATATGCATTTCTATCTTGTAAACCATAGGTGCTAGAGACCAAGGATCTTTTAATTTGAGGTCCTTAGTCCAAAAAAATAAAAATTAGGTCAAGGTCAAAGGTCAAGGTCATATTTTAATTTTTGAATTTGGCTTATTTCCACTAATTTCCAGAAACCGTATAAGATATCGACATATTATTTTTTCTAAATTGTTAGTTGCGACATGTCGTAACACATAAATTTTGATTGCAAGAGTACGTTAAACGTAAAAGTGAGTTTTCTCCCCTCTTGTATTTAAAAATACAAGATTGGTGATATAACTGATTAACCAAGTATTATTAAGACCTATGGTCTGTTGATTTGAAGTCCTTGGTTTATGACCTTGAAATTGATCTCAAGGTCATAAATTAATTTGACGTTCTAGTTTTTGACCTTTGCTTTCAGCTCATATGTATACATGATATAGCCATGAGACTTTAGGCAAAAGGTACCAAACCATTTAACCTTGAAAAAAACAACCGGAAGTGACCTTGTGTAAACCGGAAGTAGCTATTTTTTGTACTTTATTAATAAAAAAGTATATAGAACCAGATCATTTTGGAATCAGTGTCAATTAAATATTCAAATATTATCGGAAGTAACATTTTTCAAACCGGAAGTAACAAATTATCTCCCTTATTTAAAAAAATATTGTATAGAAACAATATATTTCTGGAATCAGCGTACAATAACCTATCAGTTGACGATTGAAATGACATTTTAAACTTAATTTTTCAACTTTCATATTAAAATACATTGTTTTCAATGGAAAGACTTCAATTGTTCTCTGAACAATTGGTTTTTAATTATTTTTTTTTTTTTTCCGCCAAATTTTGTTCTTGCGATAAATGTTTGTTTCGCAATATGTCGCTTAAATATTTCTCATATTGTATCATATAGTTTATGCGCTTTTAAATTTCACCCTGCTAAGTCGAACCATTTTCTTTGTAAGAGTTATCTCCCTATTCACTGTTTATCATCAGAGCGCATCTCCTTCGTAACAAAAAAAGATAGCGACAAAATTCTTTTTACAAATTGTTCGTTACATCCTCAGTAATTTTTGGCGTATTTGGATCGAAGCGATTTGATGAAATTTTATAGGAGTTATCTACCTTTACAAAATAAATTTGTCGGTATGTTTATTTAACTCATAAACAGTTAACCGTATAACCCTGGAATGTTTTTATTTGAGTCCCCTAGGTCCTAACTTAGAAAATGAGGTCAAGGTCAAAGGTCAAGGTCAAGTTCTCAATTGTGAATTTTGCTTGTTTTTGCATTTTCTCCAACACTTTGAAAGATACATATTAAAGAACAAGTGCAAAATGTCAGCTTTATTGTAATGAAGATATGCTACATTTGGTCTTATACTATTGAATGGCATCTTATAGGAGTTGGTGCCCCTGAAATGTCTTGATATGAGGTTATTTGATTATAACTTCAATTAAGTTCATTATAAAGACATAAGACCTCATACAAAAGGTTAAGTGACAAATGACCTTGAAAAATGGCTACCGGAAGTGACCTTTAGAAAACCGGAAGTAGCTATTTTTGCAATTTTTTCACCTAAAAGTACCCAGAATCCATATATTTTGTCATATAGATACATGAACAGATTACTGAAGACTAAAAATGACTTCCAACAAACCGGAAGTAACCAATTATCCCCCATTCTACATGCAAAAGTATATAGAAACTATATATTTTTGGAATCAGTGAAAGAAGCTATCATATGAGACCGGAAGTAGAATATTATCTCCCTTATATTACTAAAAAATATAATTAAACCATTATTTATCGTATCAGTATCAAGAAACTATCTTCTTTGGTGTGGAAAGACTTTCAATTGTTCTCTGAACAATTGGTTTTTAATTATTATTTTTTTTTTCTTCCGCCAAATTTTGTTCTTGCGATAAATGTTTGTTTCGCAATATGTCGCTTAGATTTTTTTCATATTGTATCGTATAGTTTATGCGCTTTTAAATTTCACCCTGCTAAGCCGAACCATTTTCTTTGTAAGAGTTATCTCCCTATTCACTGTTTGTCATGTGTGTGCATCTCCTTCGTAACAAAATAAGAAAGCGACACAATTCTTTTTACAAATTGTTCGTTACATCCTCAGGAAATTTTGGCTAATTTGGATTGAAGCGATTCGATGAAATTTTATAGGAGTTATCTATCTTTACGGAATACATTTGTCGGTATGTTTTTTTAACTCATAAACCATTAACCGTATAACCCTGGAATGTTTTTATTTGAGTCCCCTGATTCCTAACTTAGAAAATTAGGTCAAGGTCAAAGGTAAAGGTCATATTTTAGATTTTTATGTCTTTGATTTTCCTATAATTCTTGAATGGTTATAGATACAGAAAATTTAAGCAGTGAAAAATGTTTAGTACTTCAAGGGGCAACTTTGTTACTATATGACTATATTGGTTTTACCATTGTGTAAGGGACATAATCCCCATTGATGGTTTATATAAAGCCATTATTAGACAAAACTCTTAAACAAAATGACCTTGACCCATAGGGTCTTTTGCAATGACATTGTGAAGCAATGACCTTGACAAAGGTCACAAGTTCAAAGGTCAAGGTCATGTACATAGTGATTTGGGGCACTACTTGAAGAGTTTCATGTGTGTTTGCCTGCCAACCAACCAACCAACCAACCAACCAACCAATCAATCAATCAATTAATCAATCAATCATGATCATGATCAATCAACCAATAATGATCATGATCAATCAATCAATCAATCATGTTTCCGTCTCATGTGTTTATCATAGGGTTCAAGATCTTCTTTGTTTCTTTTTCGCTGTTTCAACTGACCCTATCCAACGTGGTTAACCAACCAACCAACTAATCAATCAATCAATCAACCAATCAATCAATCGATCATGATCATGATCATGATCAATCAATCATGTTTCCGTCTCATGTGTTTAACATAGGGTCCAAGATCGTTGTTTCTTTTTCGCTGTTTCAATTGACCCTATCCAACGTGTTTAATCAATCAACCAACCAACCAACCAACCAACTAATCAATCATTCAATCAATCAATCAATCGATCATGATCATGATCAATCAATCATGTTTCCGTCTCATGTGTTTAATATAGGGTCCAAGATCTTTGTTTCTTTTTCGCTGTTTCAATTGACCCTATCCAACGTGTTTAACCAACCAACCAACTAACCAACCAACCAACTAATCAATCAATCAATCAATCAATCAATTAATCAATAAATCAATCAATCATGATCATGATCATGATCAATCAATCATGTTTTCGTCTCATGTGTTTAATATAGGGTCCAAGATCTTTGTTTCTTTTTCGCTGTTTCAATTGACCCTATCCAACGTGTTTAACCAACCAACCAACTAATCAATCAATCAATCAATCAATCAATCAATCAATTAATCAATAAATCAATCAATCATGATCATGATCATGATCAATCAATCATGTTTCCGTCTCATGTGTTTAATATAGGGTCCAAGATCTTCTTTGTTTCTTTTTCGCTGTTTCAATTGACCCTATCCAACGGGTTTAAGCAACCAACCAACCAACTAATCAATCAATCAATCAATCAATTAATCATGATCATGATCAATCAATCATGTTTCATGAAAAAATTGAAATATAATATTGTTCTTGCGTCACTTCTGAAAAAAAATCCACATGTACTCTGAAACTACAAGTACAATCGACCTCAAAATTTGCAGTCAGCAGGGCATACATGTACTAAAAGTTTATTAAAACCCGGTGCAGATATCTCTCAAAGTTTTTCCTAGAGAAAAGAAATGGCAATGCCGTAAAAATCGCTTGCTAGGTCCGTAAATCTCAGTAAAAACCTACAATAAAATGTCCGCTCCGAGATTGAAATACTAATCTGTGTTACAAACAAGTGCTGAAAAATGTACAAGATCAGAAAATAATCAATAAATGTGTTTTAAAGTTACACCGGATCAATTAAATCCAAAACATGCACTGCCTGTGAACTGTCATCAAGATGTCAATTTCCTACAATGACAAAAGAAATTACATTGTGTACATTCAATCTCTATAGATGTTGTCTGTTCAACGTCCCGACCTGAAAAGAAATAAAAAGACTATCTTTTTGTTAATATAAATCCGCGTCACGTGATGTCTCCTTAATCTGGCGCGCGCGCTGTACCTAAAATAAAATAAAAACTTTCCAAACTAAACATGAAACTTCTCCGGCAACAATAATATAGACCCAAAACAGAAACAAACAAACAAACAAACAAACAACCCCCCCCCCCCCAAATTCAATTAATTTTAAAGGGGGAAAGACCGCTTACAATTGCTTTTTTAAAGCAATTGATTTATATTTATTATTATTATTATTAGGTCTTTCCACCTTTCCGTGGAAAGACCTATTGAATTTGTTCTGATTATTATTATTTTTTTATTTTTTTTTCTTCCGCCTAAATTTTTTTCTTGCGTAGTATTGATGTTTCAAAAGATGTCGCTTAGATATTTGGAATATGATGTCGTATAGTTTATACGCTTTAAAAATTTACAACCGCGTAACAAAATACTTTACCTTGTAAGAGTTATCTACCCAAACACTGTTTTTCTTGTGGCCACTACTCCTTTGCAACCGTAAAAGATTACGACAAATTCATTTGACCAAATTGCTCGTTACTTCTTCAGAATTAGGATATTCATTTGGACCGAAGCAATACGGAGACTCCATATGAGAGTAATTTCCCCTTATGCATTTGATATAAGTGATTTGCATTTCTAACTGGTAAACCATAAGTGATATAGGTCTAGGGTCTTTGGATTTAAGTTCCTTGGTCCAAAAAAATGAAAATAAGGTCAAGGTCAAAGGTCAAGGTCATATTCGTAATTTTTTGAATTTGGCTTATTTTCATTTATTTTCAAAAACCGTATGACATTTCGACAAATAATATTTCATAAATTGTTAGTTGCTATATGTCCTTACTTGTATATTTTGGTTGAAAGGGTGCACAGACAATAAATGGGAGTTTTTGCCCATCTTACATTTATAATTATGCGTAAAGTGATATTACTCATTAACCAATCATATTAAAGACCTAGGGTCTTTAAATTTAAGGTCCTTGGTTTGTGACCTTGAAATTGAGGTCAAGGTCATAGGTTAATAGGACGTTCTAAATTTTTACCTTTGCTTTAAATTCACATTAATACATCATAAAGCCATAGGAATTAACATTTTAAACTGATTTTTCATATTTCAATATCAAAATAGATCTTTACTAGTGGAAAGACCTTCAATTGTTCTCTGAACAATTGGTTTTTAATTTTTTTTTTTTTTTTTCTTCCGCCTAATTTTTTTTCTTGCGTAGTATTGATGTTTCAAAAGATGTCGCTTAGATATTTGGAATATGGTATCGTATAGTTTATACGCTTTACAATTTACAACTGTATAACAAAATACTTTACGTTGTAAGAGTTATCTCCCCAAACACTGTTTTTCTTGTGGCCACTACTCCTTCGCAACCGTTAAAGATAACGACAAATTTAGTTTACCAAATTGCTCGTTACAACTTCAGGATTAGGATATTCATTCGGACCGAAGCTTTACGGAGACTCCATATGAGAGTTATTCCCTCTTTTCCATTTAATTAAGTGATATGCATTACTAAATTGTAAACCATAAGTGATAAAGACATAGGGTCTTTAGATTCGAGGTCCTTGGTCCAAAAAAATAAAAATGAGGTCAAGGTCAAAGGTCAAGGTCATATTCTAAATTTTGATTTTTTTTTATTTTTGCTTATTTTCATTTATTTTCAAATACCTTATGACATATGTACAAATAATTTTTCGTAAATTGTTAGTTGCGACATGTCCTTACTTGTATATTTTGGTTGAAAGGGTGCGCAGACAATAAATGGGAGTTTTTGCCCATCTGACATTTAGAATTACGCGTAAAGTGATATTACTAATAAACCAAACATATTTAAGACCTAGGGTCTTTTGATTTAAGGTCCTTGGTTTGTGAACTTAAAATTGAGGTCAAGGTCATAGGTTAATATGACGTTCTAGATTTTGACCTTTGCTTTAAATTCATATAAATACATCATAAAACCATAGGAACTAACATTTTAAACTGATTTTTCATATTTCAATATCAAAATAGATCTTTACTAGTGGAAAGACCTGCAATTGTTCTCTGAACAATTGGTTTTTAATTATTATTTTTTTTTTTCTTCCGCCTAATTTTTTTCTTGCGTAGTATTGATGTTTCAAAAGATGTCGCTTAGATATTTGGAATATGATATCGTATAGTTTATACGCTTTAAAAATTTACAACCGCGTAACAAAATACTTTACGTTGTGAGAGTTATCTCCCCAAACACTGTTTTTCTTGTGGCTACTACTCCTTCGCAACCGTTAAAGATTGCGACAAATTTATTTTACCAAAGTGCTCGTTACATCTTCAGGATTAGGATATTCATTTGGACCGAAGCTTTACGGAGACTCCATATGAGAGTTATTCCCCCTTTTCCATTTAATTAAGTGATATCCATTTCCAACTGGTAAACCATAAGTGATAGAGACCTAGGGTCTTCAGATTTGAGGTCCTTGGTCCCAAAAAAATTAAAATGAGGTCAAGGTCAAAGGTCAAGGTCATATTCTAAATTTTGATTTTGGCTTATTTTCACTTCTTTTCAAATACCGTATGACATATTGACAAATAATTTTTCATAAATTGTTAGTTGCAACATGTCCTTACTTGTATATTTTGGTTGAAAGGCTGCGCATACAAGAAATGGGAGTTTTTGTCCATCTTACATTTAGAATTATGCGTAAAGTGGTATTACTCATTAACCAAACATATTAAAGACCTAGGGTCTTTTGATTTAAGGTCCTTGGTTTGTGACCTTGAAATTGAGGTCAAGGTCATAGGTTAATACGACGTTCTAGATTTTGACCTTTGCTTTAAATTCATATAAATACATCAAAAAGCCATAGGAACTAATATTTTAAACTGATTTTTCATATTTCAATATCAAAATAGATCTTTACTAGTGGAAAGACCTACAATTGTTCTCTGAACAATTGGTTTTTAATTTTTTTTTTTTTTCTTCCGCCTAAATTTTTTTCTTGCGTAGTATTGATGTTTCAAAAGATGTCGCTTAGATATTTGGAATATGATGTCGTGTAGTTTATACGCTTTAAAAATTTACAACTGCGTAACAAAATACTTTACGTTGTAAGAGTTATCTCCCAAAACACTGTTTTTCTTGTGGCCACTACTCCTTCGCAATCGTAAAAGATTACGACAAATTTATTTTACCAAATTGCTCGTTACTTCTTCAGGATTAGGATATTCCTTTGGACCGAAGTTATCCGGAGACTCCATATGAGAGTTATTTCCCCTTATGCATTTGATATAAGTGATATGCGTTTCTAACTGGTAAACCATCAGTGATATAGGCCTAGGGTCTTTGGATTAAAGTTCTTTGGTTCAAAAAAATGAAAATAAGGTCAAGGTCAAAGGTCAAGGTCATATTCTAAATTTTGATTTTGGCTTATTTTCTCTTTTTTTCAGCAACCGTGAAAGATATTGACAAATTATTTCGACTAAATTGTGAGTTGCGACATGTTGTAACTTATAAATTTTGGTTGGAAGGGTGCGTAAACAATAAATGAGAGTTTTCGCCCATCTTATATTTAAAATCATGCCTAAAGTGATATAACTCATTAACCATACATATTACAGACCTAGGATCTTTCTATTAGAGGTCCTTGGTTGGTGACCTTGAAATTGAGGTCAAGGTCAAAGGTTAATAGGACGTTCTAGATTTTGACCTTTGCTTTAAATTCATATTTATACATTATAAAGTCATAGGAACTGACATTTTAGATTGATTTTTAATATTTTGATAATAAAATAGATCTTTACTAGTGGAAAGACCTTCAATTGTTCTTTGAACAATTGGTTTTTAATTATTATTTTTTTTTTTCTTCCGCCTAATTTTTTTCTTGCGTAGTATTGATGTTTCTAAAGATGTCGCTTAGATATTTGGAATATGATATCGTATAGTTGATACGCTTTAAAAATTAACAACCGCTTAACAAAATACTTTACAATGTAAGAGTTATCTCCCAAAACACTGTTTTTCTTGTGGCCACTTATCCTTTGCAACCGTAAAAGATTACGACAAATTTATTTTGCCAAATTGCTCGTTACATCTTACGGATAAGGATATTCATTTGGACCGAAGCTATATGTCGACTCCATATGAGAGTTATTCCCCATTTTTCATTTGATTCAAGTAATATGCATTTCTAACTAGTAAACCATAAGTGATAGAGACCTAGGGTCTTCAGATTTGAGGTCCTTGGTCCTAAAAAAAAGGAAATGAGGTCAAGGTCAAAGGTCAAGTTCATATTCTAAATTTTGATTTTGGCATATTCACTTATTTCAAATACCGTATGACATATCGACAAATAATTTTTCATAAATTGTTAGTTGCGACATATCCTTTCTTGTATATTTTGGTTGAAAGGGTGCGCAGACAAGAAATAAGAGTTTTTGCCCATCTTACATTTAGAATTACGCGTAAAGTGATATTACTCATTAACCAAACATATTAAAGACCTAGGGTCTTTTTATTTAAGGTTCTTGATTTGTGACCTTGAAATTGAGGTCAAGGTCATAGGTTAATAGGACGTTCTAGATTTTGACCTTTGCTTTAAATTCATATTAATACATCATAAAGCCATAGGAACTAACATTTTAAACTGATTTTTTATATTTCAATATCAAAATAGATCTTTTCTAGTGGAAAGACCTTCAATTGTTCTCTGAACAATTGGTTTTTAATTACAAATAAACTGGTTACTGTCTAGTTACTTCTACAATTTGATATTAATTAGTATTGTAATTTTCGCTGTTATTTATAAATGTTAGACAAGTCATACAAATCTAATCTTGAATTTCATCAAAATTCTTTCTTAATTTTGGGAACTCGTTTTTAAAAATTCAAATGGGACGTCACTTTGTATTTTGTGCGTTGCAATGGCTTTGGCTAACACGGCTGTGTATTTTGTAATTTATCCATTTTTCTTCTGTAGCTAGTCGCCACCTCAGTTTAATCATGTACGTCTATTATATAGTATTTTATAAAATTAACTGTTTGCTAAAGTATGAATTATTCTAAATAATAAGGATTCTTCTGTCCCAGGGGGATAATCTTGGCCGTATCGGTCACAAATATTTGGAACTTTTGGTTCTCGGTAATCTTCAACTTTGTTCTTGTTCTGTTTATCAAACTTTTTTCATTTGAGCGTCGGTGGCAAGTCTTGTGTGGACGGGGCTCACGTCCGGCGTATTAAATTGTTAACCTTGTACCTATTGTTGGCTATTATTCGTTTGTTTCTCTGTCCTTTATTTTCCCCCAATGATTTGTATTGTAGTCCTGTCATGTAATGTTGTTATTTAAATGTTATAATTAACATTGCCATTAAAGCGGGAGATTTGACATGTAACAAAACCAGGTTCAACCCACAATTTGTTTCTTTGAATGGCCTGTACCAAGTCGGGGGAAATGGCCATTGTTATATTAAGTCCGTTGCTGTGTGTGTTACATTTCACTGTTATTTTTCTGTTGTGTCGGAGTTCTCTTATATTTGATTCATTTCCCTCAGTAACCCGGATTTGTTTTTTTCTCTATCGATTTATGAAATTTGACAAGCGGTATATTACTGTTGCCTTTATATTGCTGAACATTTTTACTGTTTATAGTTTATCTTTATATTCAATAGTATTCACGATTATAACCCAAAACCTGCAAAATGTCCTTAAACTTACAAATTAAGTGTCAGCATCCCTTCAATTGCTTGTTCGGTTCGTCTGTAAATTTCAGTACTGATAGTGCTCTAAATAATCAAGTTTTTGAAATAGATGCCAAATCTGCATATGATCTATATGTTTGTTGATTGTTTGTTGGTTGATCAAAACTTCGGATACAATTTATATACAAGTTATCATAAGCATGAATAGGAACATTCCGTTAAATTTTGCAGGTAATTTGGTCCAGAAGTTTTAGAGGAGAAGATTCTTGAAATATATTTGGACGACGACAACGACAGACGACATACTATGGACGACGACAGACGCCAAGTGATGGCATTAGCTCACAGGGTCCTTAGCCGGATTCGACAAAACGTCTAGAAATTTTAAGTTTTCAAGGCTCTTCAACTTCGAACAATATTCGTACTTTTTAAAAAAAATCTTAGTTGATTCGAGCGTCACCGATGAGTCTTTTTTTAAGAAGAAACGTGCGTATGGCGCAAATACAAAATTGCAACCCTGGTATCTAAGATTAATCTATTTTAACAAATTTAGTCCCAATTAGACCTGATAATGCAGTTTTACCAGGTCATTCTGCAGATGAATTCAACGTCAACTTATGAAGTAAAGAAAGTATCAGACATCTTGATCTCAGCTGTACAACTAAATGAAGAGACTGATTTTGTTTGAGTCGCAACCTCCCTGAAACCATGAGATATCGGAAATATTTATTTGTGATATGACAAATAAATGTAGTGTTTTGTAACAATTTATTCCAACACAGAAAACGCCAACTTTTGAGAAAATATTCGAATGCGGAGACCGTTATCAATCAATGCCTTATACGCTTTCGCGCATGATCAGTCGATTCATTTTGTAATGTAACTAACATAGGACAATAGCGTTGATTAGAAAATTGCACCATTCATGCCCTTTTGTTTTCCTAATAAAATTATAAGTTCCATGTTGACGAGTTCAGACAGAACGATTTTGAAAGCAGAGAAAACCGTGCATCTCATAAACAGCATAACATTATCAAATGTCTATAACAATACTCAAAATAAAGGTTAAAAATAAGGCATTTACATAATAAGATAATTTAATTCAGCGGATGTGTTCTAGTTTAAACTATAGATATATCTCATCATGAAGTATTACCTGATGACTCGGCATTGGATTTAATGGATTTCATTTTAGAGTGATATGCCCTTGACACATTGTTTTTACTTTGCATATACTCTAAATCCCTGGGATGGGCTATTGTCTGCTCTATGGTCGGGTTGTTTGACACATTTCCCATTTCCTTTCTCAATTTTATTTGATTGCTAATAGTCTCTGAAGCATGATTTTTTTTATATCAATCGTTTTTAACTTTAAGCCAGCTTTCAGTAACTGGGAGTGCTCTCAAATCGTACTTCCGAGTTGATTTGACCTGCTGACATGCTTTTAATGCATTTTTGTTATTCAATGTTTTTTGTTTTGTGTTACTTCGTTTCACTGTTTTCTATATATGTTCCGGACTACATGCGTATTTGGACCATACGCGTATGGTCATGACCGTATTGGTACATGCTCATATGGTCCAACCATACGCGTATGGTCCAACCTTACCTGTATGGTTGGGGGTAATTAACAGATATGACTCTTCTAGTTGTCACGTCATTAAAAAAACGATATCAAATGTCTTATTATTATATTATAATGATGAAAAGATTTACTACTGTAACTTCAGATATTATTGCTGTGTTTTTATTATTGCAAAAAATGCGACAGGGTGGTAATAGTAATAGTTTAAACTCGATTTTTTTTTATTTATATGAATTAAACAGGATTTTTCTCAATATTGCAAAAAGTAAAATCGCAATTTAGTCTTAAATGACAGAATCGCATCAATAAGTGCACGCAATAATTTCTGAATTTACAGAATGAAAATAAGCTGTTTCGTGCAATATTTTTACTCACTAATCACAACTATAGTATAGTTATGCCTATGGTCATAACCAATTAGTTATTACAAATTAACGGCAGTACATGTATGTCGACTTGGGAAGATATCTTACTAAGTTTCTTAATGAACTGTTATGGAATGTCCCAAGATCTCGGTATCACTGCATGCAGCTGCTTAGAACGCTAGCTTTTCACTCGAACGTAAAAGGTGTAACTGCAAATGATCGTGCACAATCAAGACGTTCAAATACAGAAAATATATGGTACCGTTTGGAAGTTAATGTCACCCTAAGCATAAATGCAAGAATACAATTAAAAATGGAAACGGACTGAGGCATCATTATTTGATGTTTATGTTGCCTTTGAAATATAAAATTAATACATTTTCATGTAATCATCATTTAGTTAAAAGTTAATAGTATTATTGAAATGTTTCTATGACATTAAACAAAAAAACTATTTTTGCTCAAAATACTCATATGGTCCGGCCCGTTAATAACCAAACAAGTATGTACTCATTTGGTACGACCATACGCGTATGGTTGGACCATATGAGTATAAGCATATGGTCATGGCCATACCCGTATGGGCCAAATACTCAGATGGTCCGGAACATATACTTTACTATTCCACCTTGATAACTTGTTATTGTGCAACGGTAAATTTTCATATTCTTGTCTTTCATTGTTGATAATGTGCTTTGTGTATATGCCTTTTTTGAGGTTCTTTGTTATATATAAAGTGGCTCTGTACTTATACATCGCATCAATGTGTTATTGTGCCACGGTAAATGTTTGTTTATACATTTGTTTGTTTTTTAAATTTTAAATTTTTAAATTTAAATTTTATAGCGTGTAATGTTGTAATGTTAGAATGATACTGTTCATGTTAGGGTGAAGGTTGGTGCTTGGTACAACGTTTAAACCTGCAACATTTGTTTGCACCTGTCTAAAGTCAGGAACCCCATAATGAGGGTTTTTCCTGATTTAATAATTTACACTTTTTTGGAGTCCTTTCTAGCTTGCTGTTCGATGTGAGCCAATGCCGTACTTAGACTTATAATGGGTTTCTTTTTACATTTTGTGGCTTGGATGTGGGTTGTCTCATTGACACTCGTGCCATATATTCTCATATACATATACTATTACAATAAAGAGGATAGGAGGTCGAGAGGTCTAGCGCGTCAGGCGTATTGCAAGGCGATTTGGTGTCACGATATCTCAGTAGCATGAGTTCGAATCCCGGCGAGGAGAACAAAAACAGATTGCGAAAATAAAAATTACAGATCTAACATTGTTGGGCTGATGTTTAGACGAATTATATACTATTATCCTTTATTATCCTTTATATATATATATAAACTGTTACTGATAAAATCGATCTGAAAATGGCAACATGTACAGTAACATACAGATAACAATGTTAATATACAAATCATACTTTTTTATCATCTCTTATAAGATCAATCTCACTTGAAATAGCACTCAAATTTTGTAAAATTACATTTTGAAAATTGGAAGTAGTAGATATATGGGACCTTCACACATATTCTTCAGTCCTGGACCTTCTACGCTTCGTTTTATTAAAACCCTCAGCTTAGAATTATTGCTATTGTAGCCTTACAGATGAAGGTAAACTCATAAAAGATCGTCGGACGCATAAAATCACATAACATTTTGTTTTCACTTATAACAGCGCTGGGTCGATACGTCTCCTAATGGTCATAGGCCATTTATCCGCGAGGGTATCATTAACTCAGTATTCAGTTTCAAAGTGATTTAAACCATTTTTTTTTGGAAATTGTTCGTTTACAAATTTTTAAATTACAAAGAAACTGAGGTTTCAGCTTACTCAGACAAGTTGGCCTTAAATGGTTTGGCTTTCAGGTTTTCTTTTGGTCATATAGCTCTTCTTCTGTGTCGGTTCTTATACATTTTCGGCTTTCGAAAATAATTGGCTTTAAACGTTCCGGATACGGTAAATCCATTAGTGCGATTCGGACGCATGTCGTTTTAATTTATTGTCATTTGCACCCAAGGTCAAATATTTATAGAGTGCAAAAAGTTTTAACGCCCAAATTCCAAGCTTGAATATCAAGAAAATTATAAGAAATAGCTGCATACATACTTGATATAACATGAGATCTACATTTTGTTGATAAGACTCAATAGTTATCAAAGGTACAAAGTTTATAATTTAACGAGTTTCGTCTTCATTAGACTCATCAGTGACGTTCGGATCAAAATAGTTATACAGTCAAACAAGTATATAGTTGAAGAGTTCTGAGGACACACAATTCCAAAAAAATGTGCAAAATACGGCTAAGATATCGTTCAAAAGTTACTTTTTTGTGTATGTCTTCGAAACGATACCAGATAACAACCTGCATAAAACTGCAAAAATGATCAATTTTTAAGACTTGACCTTCAAAGGTACAAAAGAAGTGGTCCAGAGTTGAAAGGGATAGTCCAATGTCTCTACGACTCCCGTTTCCCAAGTTCGATATTGTGTCCTATATTTTATTATTTTATTATTCATTGTTGCCTTAATGAGCTCCGAAATTGTTCCAAATTTTAACAGTGTTGTACTTAATCTGCAGAACAACTGACACTTAGCAGATTTGAAATATATGTTGTCGTTTTTCAGATACATGAATAGTTTTAACATTAAAATTGTGTAACTGAAGTAGGGGCATATATTTCTCAGTTTGACAAAAGCTAGCCGTCTGAAATTGACAGAAATCGGAGAATTTAACATGGTTTAACTTATATGTTAGACTAACTATCTAAAGCATTCGATAAAAAACAAAGAAATTTGTGAGTTTCATTAGTTTATTGATAACATTGATATTGCATCATTATCAGACTTTGCCAATGGGATCATGTGACATTTTAAACGGAAAATCCAAGTGAGCTCTGTCTTGAAATGATAATTTAAAACCACTTTTTTACAATAGAGAGGAGGGTTTTAATAATTAAGTGCATACATTTGAGCTACGAATTTGAAAATAGAATGTACATTTCAGATGAAATGTCTTAATGTGAATATTTCAAATATAATACTCATGACTTCGGTTTACAAGTGCATACAATCAAACTTACTAGATAGGAGTGTTGACGCATTTTAGATGAATGACCGTCAAGTCTCCACACGAATATTTATTAATTCTTACATGCCATGTGCAGAGGAACGTTATTTATTCATTCATTATTTTATATACAAAGATATTACACCTTGTAATTATACAGAAGAGAAGTTTAGATGATCTTTCCTGTAATCTTTAGAATACTTCGTGTTTTGTGTTGGACGGCCTTGTTTAATTTTAACTATAATAAAATCTATATACTGTATAAAGAAAAAGCAGAATAATTATAGTATAAAAAAACAAGCCGACGAAAACCGATAATACCATTTCACGAAAAGCTATACAAAAGTAAACAAAATATTGCAAAATAAACTAAAAGTATTGCAACGTGAACCCTACTAAATATTGTGGTTGGTCTGAGGTCCTCTAGAAAACAGATCACGTTTCACATGATGCATATGTCTAATTGCTCTTAACAATCTGACGTTTTGCATACATGCAACATTCGTTTTGATTAAAACCTGTTTCGTTAACTACCGATTTCATTGCAAAATTCTTTGTACCTGTGAAACGTCCATTAATTATTACATCTCTTGAGGTATTTTTCAACAATTAATAAAAATAGTGTAAAGTAAACGATTCTATAACGTTCATCTTTTTACAAAAATACTGAATCCAAAGGTAAATTAACAGGGAGAGAAATTCAACGTAAATGTCTAAACATATATAAGACAAATGAAGCTGCGTCCTAATTTTTTTATTTAATCTTCTGTTCAAGAGGACATTTTATTTGATCAAATCAGAAAAGTTTGAATTGTTAATAAAGATAATACATGTGCCTCCGGGTGCGGAATATTTTCGAAGTGTAACAGACCCATTGGTGGCCTTCAGATTTATTTCAGATAAAGGTAAAATTGAGAAGGGTTATAGCGATTGTCGAAGTGATAATAACATGACATGAAAAATTATCACTCAGAGGAATGTCGAAAACCTGATGAAAAAATTGTACCTCATATTGAACAAAACATTGACAATGAGAATCTGCAGCATAATAAACACTTGTTACTTGGGGTAGCATGCTTTACACAGCAACAAACCACAGCCTCTGTACTACAAACTCCTGACTTGGGACAGGCACATACATAATGTGGGGGAATAAAACTAGTTTGAAGGCACCAACCCTCCCTTTACCTACAGGGAGAGTGTTGTACCAGTCCAAAATAAGAACAAACTATATCAATCAGTTGAAAAAGGCTAAACTTATCAGATTGATATAAAAAGCAGAAATATATTCAACAAAAATACAAAGAGAACGTGAATACGTACATATATATCGCTACAACTAAAAGACAAACAGGTTCAGACAACTAGTTGAAAGCAGAGAAAAACTTATAAAAAAGTCATGCATCTGAGACTTAAAAATGACAGTATTTGAAATGTTTACTGATGTTTACAAATATCTCTAATATTCACTACAAAGACCCCCTCAAAATCATTTATTCGCAGGACACAACACCTACAATAATAAATGGAAAAAAATAAACAGAAGGTTTGTCTTCCTGTGGTCATTTAAGTTATCCATGTAACACAGCATGCAGAGGTAATACATGTCGTTGTCGGAGAGTAAAATAGAGAAACATAATCACGTTAATACCTCGTGCTGGATATATCCCTTTTTGTGGTAAGTTTATTTCTTTCTTTATATTAATTTATCATGTCCTCATTTACTAGATAATGCTGACACCATTTTTTCTACTAAACACGGTTAATACAGTATAAGGTTAAGAAATGAGCAAAACGTCTCGGTTTTTTTAGAAAGAGAAACAAGTTAAACATATAAACGAACAGACCGATTAATACTTGTATGATAAAAAGTAAAACAAAAATCACATATGATAAATACTTTTCATAAATGTTTGACATTAAACAGGTTAAGTGCATGAATCCTAGTTGTAAAAATCTATGGAAACATAAGGTAGCCACTTCACTAAAATAGCAGTTAGTTTAATCATGATTAATTTATTTTCTATCACGGTTGTAATTTTACGCTTTTTCGTTAAGAAATGCTTATTCTAATATTTGTTTATTATAACATGTAAACGTGACAGGATTTTTTTAATAAGGCAAACATTAAATTTTGTGGAATGACGGTATTATACATAAATGGAAAAAAAACTAAACAGCAGGTTTGTCTTCGTGTGGTCATTTAAATTATCCATGTAACACAGGTAATATCTGTCGTTGTCGAAGAGTAATATAGAGAAACATAACCACGTTACCTCGTGCTGGATATATACCTTTTTGTGGTAAGTTTATTGTTTTTCTTTATATTCATTTATCATGTCCTCATTTACTAGATAATGCTGTCACCACTTTCATTAAGGCATTTTATCTTAAAATACAAACGCAAATTCGTTCTTTCGATAGGTTGATATTTCGCTGTATGAACAACATACACTCTGTAAAAAGTGAAACTATACAAAGCTTCAAGATAGACAGCTAGATACCATAAACATGCTTTGACTACACAGACCAGAGTTTGAGCTTGACTTGCTATATGATATAAAAACTAAACTGACGAAAAAAGGTAATTTATTCAAAATCATGAAATTATCATATAAATTGAATAAATGACAAAGAATAGCAAAGATGAAGAGAACAATCTGCCTCACAAATAAACAGATACTAGAACGCAACCGTGAAATCACAGGCAATTGCAGCTTTGTTGAAAGTATGTAAACTGTTGTAGGGAGAGTTTATGTAAAATACTTTATGCCTGGAAAGGTATAAAAATTCATAGGTAGTTGGAGTTAGTTTAAGCCTTCTACTTTTTTTTCAAAGTCTGTTAATTTTTTGATTTCTGTTGAATTCCAATGTTTTCGTGTTTCTGTATACTATGAACATACGTATACTATAAATAAAGTGTATTTGGCTATTAACTATCAATTTCAAGTTTCTTCTCCAATTAGCGATAACTGCTATATTATATACAGACCGGGATAGAGAGTCTCTATCAACGCGAAAATTATTGTTCTGGTCCCGAGTACTCTTATGAAAATTATGTGCAAGTTAAAATCGGAAGTCTTGTTTGACTGAAAAGTTGGTCTGATGACGGAAACAGTATCATGACGCCTTTGCTTTTTTCTTTTAAAATAACACAAACTGAATAGTTATAAGAAAAGATGACAAATACATATATACAAGGAGAGGAATTTGTATAAGTGACTTGTCACTTGTTTTCCAATCCATGTATTGTATTTATGTATGTATTTATTTATCTGTTTTCTTAATAAAATATTGTTTACACTAGATACATATATACATATCTTCTTTAAAAGATCACATTACTTGTATGCTAAGAATAACAAGTTAACAATCAAATGATGAGGATAAAAATAGGATCACAACGCACTTACACGTGAACTTGTGCTGACCCCGCAATATCATTGACCAGTAAAAAAGATGTAGTTCAATCATGCACTGGTCATAAGTGAAATGTCTCTGCATGTGAACATGTTATCTAATTTCAATAATTTATCTTGAAATTAAGTAGGACAACTCTAACATTTTGATCAGACTAGAGACATTATAAATATACAGTATAAATAGTTCACTCTTTATTTTAGTCTTAGTAATAAGCAATTAAAAGAGAATTATCTTCTATTCTGTCTTTAATAATATTATTAAGCTCAATTTAAGAATAGCATATAAAATAAATTTTAAGACAGACGGATAGATACCATGAACATCATAGGTATACACCGGCCAGATCCTGAGCTTGATTTGCTATATGTTATAAAACTTATCTGTCGAAAAAAGGTCATTTATTCAAAATCCTAAAATGCAAACAAATTGACATAAAAGTTCATATTTATATGAAATGATAGTACATATTCAATACTATTAAACTATTAAAAGTTCATATGATCATATACCAAGGTATTACTTTTAAATTATTTCTTGTAAAGATGATTAAATGTGTAAATCTTATTCTGGTCATGACCACAGCACAGCAATAAAATAACAAAAATCATCGTTAGTATTTATATGTCGTCTTACATCTGAACATTGAATAATATTATCCCCTAAAAAAATTAAGTACTGAAAATAAGTTACTGTACATTGATTAACCGAAACTTTTGGATGATCTCTAAAGTTCTATCTATACTCATTGTTTACTAGACAGATAATAATAAAATGTTGTTTATCTTTTAATCATCAAACAAAATAAAAGTACATTTTACGAAGCTCTGAATCCTTTCTAAATAAGAAGTTTTATATCTTACTATTTCTATACGGGATCGTGAGCAACTACTGCTCATTCTATAATTGACATTTTTCAATCAAAGTTGTATAAAGATATTAGATTTTCTTAAGGAAAACAAGTTTTTAAATTGACATTAGTAAATTAAAGTGTAGTGTAGACCCTTTTAACTCTCAGTTATTTTTTGTGTGTTCCCAATTGAAATGTGTTTCTCGTTTCTCGTTTTGTTTATATAGATTAGACCGTTGGTTTTCCCGCTTGAACGGTTTTACACTAGTAATTTTGGGGCCCTTTATAGCTTGTTGTTCGGTGTGAGCCAAGGCTCCGTGTTGAAAGCCGTACTTTAACCTATAATGGTTTACTTTTTAAATTGTTATTTGGATGGAGAGTTGTTTCATTGGCACTCACACCACATCTTCCTATATCTATAGAAATATTTTGCGTTACTGATGACTTGATAAGAGTTAAGCTTTAGTCATAATTTTGAATATACAGCTTTTTAGAAATTCAATGACTGGAGAATACCACTATTCGATATGAATAGTATAAATTCATATCGATAATACCACTTTAAAAAAACAGAAATCCACAACACTTATTTAGCACTGCTAAGCTAGAGGGCTTTTTATTTTAAATAAACTATATATAAATCGGGAATTTTTTTATTGAAAAAAAAAAGAATAGATAAAAATAAGTAATTAAAAAAAATTAATACATATACTGCTATACATTATTAAAATATTCATATTCATTTTATGCCTGGCACGCTACAACATACTGTCATCCAATGTGATACATTTTAAAAAGTTTATTTTGTAAGGTCGTAATAAAGTTTTCGAAAGAGAAAACGCCATTGAATTAATTTACATTTAAAGACCATAGCATTATGTCATGTTAGTACAATGTTGGGATAAACCATAATTATAAATAAACCGCTTCGCGGGTTATTCAGTGTGAACCACATTCTTTATGTTTTTTCTTCAAAGACGGAAAAAATATTACAGTCATTCCTTAAATAGGTTTTAAATAATTACAAATTTAAATTCAATAGGCAACATTAAAAACCATTACATGATTTAAGAACAGTTCATGTTTACATACACGAAGGTAAACCGAGTTATAAAAAAATTAAAAGCAATTGAAAAGAAGCCTATCAAATGTCCATATTAACAGTGTGAATAATGAGTAGAGACATAAGAAGGAAAAGCAATAAAGAACCCATTCGTTTGATATCAAGATTATACAAGTTTTGGCAGGCAATGCTGACCCAAAACAAAGTATAGTCATAATTAAACGAAATAAAGATAATAAACGTTTTGGCAAGCAATACTGACCCAAAGACAAGCATAACATTTTGCAACTGAAGATCATTACTAACTATTAAACAATTTTTCAGGCAATTTTGACCCAAAGCAAAAAATTGTAATTCTACGAAATCAATTTCATAAACGTATTGGCAGGCAATACTGACCAAAAGCAGAAGCATATCATTTTAAAACTAAAAATCATATACCAGTAAAAGTTTTGGCAGACAATGCTGACCCAAAACAAGACAGTTGTAATTGTATGACATAAAAATTATAAAAAGTTATGGCAGGAAATACTAACACATAGATTACCTTAGCTGTATATGGCAAAACTTTTAGAAATTTGGGTCTCCAATACTCTTCAACTTTGTACTTTATTTGGCCTTTGTAACCTTTTTGGATTCGAGCGTTACTGGTGAATCTTTTGTGACAAAACGCGCGTCTGGCGTATATACAAAATTTAGTGCTGGTTTCTATGATGAGTTTATCCAAAACAAGACAGTTATAATTGTATAACATAGAGATCATAAAACGTTTTGGCAGGCAATGCTGACCCCAAAACAAGACAGTTATACTTTTATGACTTAAAGGTCATAAAACGTTTTGGCAGACAATGCTGACCCAAAACAAGACAGTTGTAATTGTATGACATAAAGATCATCAAAGATTTTTTTAGGCAATACTGATCCAAAACAACTGAGGAATACATTTTATATTGATAACTTATAACGAACTATAGGGACAATATTCGCGGAGATGCTCTGCTCTTCAACTTCGTACGTTATTTGGCCTTTTTTACGTTTTTGAATTCGAGCGTCACTGATGAGTCTTTTGTAGACGAAACTTGCATCTAGAGTAAATACAAAACTTAATCCTGGTATCTATGGGGAGTTTATTTTCTTTGTATGGTCTATTCTTATGTTTATATATCAAATAAAAGAATACAAATGTGCAATTGGTGAACTGAATAACTGCAACAGCCAGTCCAAACTTGTTGTCATCATAAATTCTTTGATATATTACAACATTATGAACAGAACTTGTAATTTCGATTTTTGAAAGATTAGAAAATGTAACATTGACCGAAGGAAGTAAGTAAGCATTTAATATAACTATTCTTCAGTTAATACGGACCATATTTTCAGGAGTACCATAATTAGATACACGCGATAGCTATTATTTTGAAATAACAAATCATTTTAAAAATCGCTAAGGAGGGCAAAGATATAACGGCAATTATATACAAATTATATACTTTGTCGCACCGATTGTTACCGAATTTGTGAGAATGAATTGTTTTTACTATGGAAATAAAATACGTGTACCACTTTATAAGCTGACATAACAAATCTGACAAATATATTCCCACATCTAATTTGCAATACTTGCACTATTGACAATCTATAAAAGTAATTAGTGTTACCTAATATTTAGAAATAAAGGTATCTTTAACGCTTTAAATATAGTTTTTAATAGCAGAATATTGCGTATTGTCACCATTACATTACGGATATACAATTAAAAAAATAAAATTTTTCGAAGGTGCGCTTTACATAAAAGGCGTCTTTATTTTAAATGACAAAATTGTGACCTTTTATCCATCCTTTTTAAAATCGTCAACGGCGATAAAGATGTTAGATAAAGTGCAAAATACACACCGGACGTATTAATATGTAATTCGATAAATCTTGTATTGTTACCAAAGTTTTTTAAGATTAAAAGATCTCGTTATTCATTTCGACGCGTCTCCAAAAATTCCCTGAAAAATATGACACCAACGACCACACTTGAGACGTTGGTAAACCTTGTTTTCAATTACATATTGATAAAAGTAATTCATGTGATCCTCAATGCTTTTAAACTTTTTACTCGTTTGGCTTTATAAATATTTTGATATGAGCGTCACTGATGAGTCTTATGTAGACGAAACGTGCGTCTGGCGTACTAAATTATAATCCTGGTACCTTTGATAACTATTAATTATTAGTAATCGAGCACACTGAAAATGAAGGTTGCACATGAACAGAACAAAACATGGTTCAAATCTAGAGTAAAACAGAATTTTGACATTGATAAACTTCTAGGTTTTAATTTTATGATGTTGTCGAGATCGTAGATTGTAAATAAAAAATAAACTGACCAGATTATCCGACGACTTAACTTACAGCCCTTTTTCTGTTTTTCCTAGTAAAAAAAATAAGCATAAGTATATTTCGTACTTATTAAGTTATTTATTTCACTAAAATTTATACTTACTATCACGAAGTTAACATATTTATAAACTTTAAGAGAAAAAAAAACCCCAAAAAACTGAAACAAGACAAATAAATGAAAGAAAATCATGAAATGTGTACCATTAAATGTTAAACAAGCTACATACAATATGAATTCTCACTTTGAATATTTTACTTTAATTTCTTTTTAATCTGGGACTGCCTGTTTATTTACTCTATCTTAGTCCCAAGTGGTTTTATCAAACATGTCGTTACTTAGGAAATTTTGAGGAATCGTCCTAATTTTAGGACACCTATATAGGTGTCTTAATAACATTAACGGTACCAATTTTTCTGCACCAGATGCGCATTTCGACAATACAAGTCTCTTCAGTGATGCTCGTGGACAAAATATGTACAATCAACTGCTAAAGATGAAGAGCTATAATCCAAAAGTTCCAAAAAGTATAGCCAAATCCGTGAAAGGAATCAGAGCTTTGCATGAGGGAGATACATTCCTTACTTTTTAATATTTTTTAATATTTTGTTACAGGAAATTTAATAACACAAAAAATCCGTATTTTCATGCCAGTACCGGAGTACTGGCTATTGGACTAGTGATACCCTCGGGGACTAACAGTTCATCAGCAGAGACATCGTCCCAGTGGTAGTAATACCATTAATATGAATCCCTACTTGTCCAAATATTTTTTTATTTTTACTTATCTAATGTGTTTTTTGCCCTGCATGCAAAGATAGAACATAATTAAACGTATATGTATGACGCTTTCCATTCAGTTGATGTTAAAAAAATAAAAATTTCAAAATCAGGAACTGGAAATTTTATACGGGAATAATGCTTAATTTATAAAATATTTTGAAATGGAAAGATGTTTGCAGTGGCAATTAGGGTTTTAACTAGAAGATATTTGAGTAGTTTTAACCTATGAGACTAAAAAGAAAAAATATATGAATAGACTAATAAAGTTATGGTTATATGAAAGAATATACTCGATTATTTCTATCAGTTGACGACATAAATATCACAATTCGGGACAACATTTTATCCTATTTTAACATTATTATTAATACTAATTTTTCATTTCTCATTGCTTCAAGTCCTGCAACGGGCAATTATAAATTAACCGGTATTTTAGCTTAAACACGTATACTCAGGATATACATGGCTTAGATGTCAAATTTAGATTTTTTTTTTATTTCCGCTAAGGAAGTTTAGTAGATGTAAATGTAAAAATATACAAATCATTATAGATATTCCTTATTTATGGAACAAATAGTCTATAATAATTATTCCGTGATGCATTAAAATAATATATCTAATAATATCTCTTTCTTTTTGAACACGGAAGGAGGTAAGGGTTTTGCAAAAAGGATATACACCTCAAACGGAAAGACGAGAATAATTATGGATGAGCATAAGTATATTTCGTACTTATTAAGTTATTTATTTCACTAAAATTTATACTTACTATCACGAAGTTAACATATTTATAAACTTTAAGAGAAAAAAAAACCCAAAAAACTGAAACAAGACAAATAAATGAAAGAAAATCATGAAATGTGTACCATTAAATGTTAAACAAGCTACATACAATATGAATTCTCACTTTGAATATTTTACTTTAATTTCTTTTTAATCTGGGACTGCCTGTTTATTTACCCTATCTTAGTCCCAAGTGGTTTTATCAAACATGTCGTTACTTAGGAAATTTTGAGGAATCGTCCTAATTTTAGGACACCTATATAGGTGTCTTAATAACATTAACGGTACCAATTTTCCTGCACCAGATGCGCATTTCCACAATACAAGTCTCTTCAGTGATGCTCGTGGACAAAATATGTACAATCAATTGCTAAAGATGAAGAGCTATAATCCAAAAGTTCCCAAAAGTATAGCCAAATCCGTGAAAGGAATCAGAGCTTTGCATGAGGGAGATACATTCCTTACTTTTTAATATTTTTTAATATTTTGTTACAGGAAATTTAATAACACAAAAAATCCGTATTTTCATGCCAGTACCGGAGTACTGGCTACTGGACTAGTGATACCCCCGGGGACTAACAGTTCACCAGCAGAGACATCGACCCAGTGGTAGTAATACCATTAATATGAATCCCTCCTTGTCCAAATGTTTTTTTTATTTTTACTTATCTAATGTGTTTTTTTGCCCTGCATGCAATGATAGAACATAATTAAAAGTATATGTATGACACCATTCTATTAATATAATATTTAAACGTGATCAATAAGAAAAGAGATAAATATTACGATTAAATTGATGTTAAAAAAGATAACGCTTTTCATTCAATTGATGTTAAAAAAATAAAAATTTCAAAATCATGAACTGGATATTTTATATGGGAATAATGCTTAATCTATAAAATATTTTGAAATGGAAAGATGTTTGCAGTGGCAATTAGGGTTTTAACTAAAAGATATTTGAGTAGTTTTAACCTATGAGACTAAAAAGAAAAAATATATAAGTTATGGTTATATGAAAGAATATACTCGATTATTTCTATCAGTTGACGACATAAATATCACAATTCGGGACAATATTTTATCCTATTTTAACATTATTATTAATACTATTTTTTTCATTTCTTATTGCTTCAAGTCCTGCAACGGGCAATTATAAATTAACCGGTATTTCAGCTTAAACACGTATACACAGGATAAACATGGCTTAGATGTCAAATTTAGATAAAAAAAAATATTTTATTTGCGCTACGGAAGTTTGGTAGATGTAAATGTAAAAATATACAGATCATTATAGATATTCCTTATTTATGGAACAAATAGTCTATAATTATTATTCCGTGATGCATTAAAATAATATATCTAATAATATCTCTTTCTTTTTGAACACGGAAGGAGGTAAGGGTTTTGCAAAAAGGATATACACCTCAAACGGAAAGACGAGAATAATTATGGATGAGTGAAATAAATCTCCACCTACCCTTAAAATTAAGGTGGTACCTAACACTTGAACTAAAACTAATTTGGCTCGTTTAATTTTCTTTAAATTTTGAAAAAGTATTTACTTTGAACTTTTGACAAAAATATAAAAATTTCAAAAAAATTGAACCAACCGTTTAATCAGAAAAATTACACTGGTTATATAGCAGTTTGACAAAAACTTATTTTGATCATTGAGAAGCTTAATATTCCCTTATCAACACGACGTCATTAAAACGTTCTGCTGATTTTACAGAGTTCTCTCCCTGTAGTGTTAGGTACCACCTTAAAGCAATATATTATTGCTATTCTATTATTTATTTTTTCAAAATCAAAAGCGACGGGTCATTGAACAGAAATGGATGTTAACCCGAGAACAGAACGTTTGGATCACTAGTAACCCGAATTTAACTTGATCGGACAAAAACGTGTTAACGCTGTTTAAATGAAATTAATTGTCATTTGATAAAGATTGACAAAAATTAAAAATCATTTTTAATTTATTTCAATGTATATCAAATCATTTTAATGCCAGTCAAATAGCTTCGCTTGCAGTCGTTCAATTTAAATCAAGTTGGTGGTAAGTTACATCAAACAAATAGGCCACGCCCCCGTTAAACTATTTCAAACTGGTATCAATTCGTTTTAAATCGTGTTGCGACCCGAGCTTTTAACAGGTAAATCACTCAAGCAAAACAACATCGATGTATCTTTCGTTTATTTGTTTCAAACTTTATCGACTTAAAATTATATATATAAATGCGTGTGTTCTTATTAAAGTAATATACTTCACAATTTAAACAAATGAATGATCAATACACGTAACATATAAGGAATGTAAATAAAAAAATTATAAAATATTGATGCACAGTTTAAAAAAATCAAAACTTATGAATCTGTTAAAAATAAAATAGTTAGATGTTTAACATATTTTTGATTTGCCCAAATGCAGTAGATCTTTATCTCACATATTCGTTTCAAAACTCGCTGAGTGCTATGAAAACTTGTGACATGTAAGTAACGTATGGTCCATTGCAATGTCTTACGAAACTTTAGGTATTCCTGTATATTTCCTTTTCTCATTTTCTGTCTTACTATAGTTTACTCGTTAATCAAATATAGACACGGAAATTAAAGTGACTTACAAAAATCATTTATTTTTCAAATAGTTTAAATCGATGTATCTTATAGTTTCGGTCAACAACAAATATTCCCTAGCTGCATATTGATATATGAAATAGCTTGTAATAAAAACAATGATGTGTTAAATAATAAAATTAATGAACATAATGTTGACATTTGTTGAGTCTTGCACACAACATTGTAAATGAAGGAACAGCTCAATAAACTTTTAAAACTGTGTCAAATTGTAATATCGGTCACTGACGCGAAATGGGCGTTAATTGTGGAAAAGCAACACTACGAAAATTGTGAATTGTGGTTCCGATCTGTAAAGGGATTATTGTGCTGTCATGCACCGTGACTTACAACAAGTCTTGCTATAAATGAACATATATTCTGTTTATTTGAGATCAATTTTAGTCTGCGATAACGATGGGTTGGTTGATTTAAGTTTTACGACCTTGACTTGCTCTAAGTCGACATTCTCTTACGTCTAATGCATTTAAAAAAAAACCGTATATTTACGTTCAGGGCATACAATATAAGTCTACCTACAAAATTAAAATCAACATCAACATTATTAAAATAAACAAGAATGGAAAAGAAACAATCATGCACTGTTGCTTTGATATATTTTTTATTAACTATATTTAAGGGTAATGTCTAAAAAAAACTAATTGTCGTACAAATAAAATATTTCATCTAGTTGCTTTCGTTGAAGTTCGCGTTACATATCAAAATGAATGTCATTGGTCGGAACTTTTGCAAACTTTCAATCCTGGTGTTCTCATCGAGGTCCGCGTTCATTTTTCAATTCAATACACAATATTTCATCTAGGTGCTTTCGTTGAGGTTCGCGTTACATAGTAAAATGAATTTCATTGGTCGGAACATTTGAACACTTTCAATCCAGGTGTTCTCATCGAGGTCCGCGTTCGTGATTCAATTCAATACACAATATGAAATCCGATATGGTAAAAAAAATTATTTTAAACTCTACGATGTCCGAGTGAATAAATAGAATTTAGAAAATAAAACACTTTTACGATTCTTCAAACACAATACAAATACTATCCTTTTCGCTGATGAATAATTATTACTATGATTTGTATACTATTCAATTTGGGAACAGTATACCTTACAATATATATGTTCCTGATTTGATTTATTCCTCGAGAAAATAAATTTGATTTATTCACTTAAATCAATAATTGATCAACTTGAACTTTGAAAAAGTTACAATTATATACCTTTTCACATCCTTTAATTTAAGGTAATTTAATCCAAAAAACTAAATAAAATTAATTGTATTATTTAATTTAGATTCTTTATTTCTTATAAAACCAAGTTAACGGTAAAAAGAAAGATATTTTTACATATAATATTAACATACAGATTTTGCGTATGACAATTTGCACAACTTGAAACGAGCATCAAGAATGAGCGATTGGTGATCAGACTTGAGAACATACTTTTATTTATATATGATTCAAATTAATTTACACAAAATTTTCAAAACACAATATTTTTTAAAATAAATAAAGTGCCCGATTTCGAAACATTTACTCTGCTTACATAGTTAGGTTTAAGAAAAGGTCTTCTACTTTCTGTTAGAGCTGTGCAGTTTAGAATATAGTGAAATATATCAACCAATCTCTTGAGAGTTACAAAGTACATGTCTCATAATTCTACGCCATCTACCGGTTTCTATAGGTAACCGATGATTTTCAGTTCTAAACCTTCATAACGTTATCTTATCTTTATAACGTAATACTTCTAAATATTCTTCAAATTCAAAGTTTTCTTTAAACAGTTTTAAACATAATACTTTTGGAGAATATTCCATTTCTGATTTCCAAGTCTGCTGAAAATGATAAAACAATCTGTTTAATAGTTTGGATTAAAACTATAGTTACTCTGATTTAACCAAATATTTTAAAATCCATATTTTTTCAAGATATTTTTTATACAAATCAACCAATCGAAAGTATATATCTTTATTACAAAAGTCTATATAAACTATAGTTATACAATTATATCAACAGCAATAATACATATAATACATACATAAACACAGACTATGTGACAGCAGAAGGTGTTGTAGAATAAACAAACATTATTTTAACATTTCGGATCTAAGCTCAAAAGATCTAAATGTAAATTTACCTAAATTACACAATTCTTTTACATTATTAGTACTCATCAGTTTAATAAATTTGTACATCGACGGTTTTTTCCAATAAAATGGCTTAATATTGAATTGTTCTAAAACCTTGAAAACGTGGACATTTGAGGATGAAATGAAACTCATCCTCTATATCATTTTTACAAAAAGTACATATTCTATTATTTCTTGCTATACCATAAAATCTTCCACTTTCTATAGCTAAGTAAATCCACCATCTACGTTGAGTTTATAAATATATCTATATAGTTTACTATCAGAACTGTTTACAATGTTAGACCAAAAAATATACCATACGGTGTTCCACATATACTGACATAGGATAAGCGCCTAGCTCTCCATAAACCATAAAGCTAGGGTTGATTTTTTTCAAGTTTAACTTTCTAATGCATCAATAAAACTAAATCTCCAAATTTCACAGCCAAATAGCAATATATAGTCTTACAATCTTATCAGAAAATTCGTACTGACATTTAATTACTGGTAGATTAACTAAAATATTTGCCTCGTTTTTTTATTAATCAATCGATAAATTGAAGATCTGAATGGAATAAAAACATAAATAAAGAAAATGTTTGTTTAACGCCATTATCTTTGACTATCCTACAGGTATACTAGCCAGGAGACTGTACAATGGCGGATCCAGGTTTTGTTCTGTAGATAAGAACTCCCGTTTGTTTGACGAAATTATTTTTCGATTGGGACATATGGTTTGAATCCCCAGTGACCAGTGGTTGTCGTTTTTGTATATATTTTTCTATAAGTGTTGTACATCAATCAGGCCGATAGTTTTCTTGTTTGAATTGTTTGAATTCATATTTGTAATTTTGGGAAATGATATAAACGTTTATGCGGTTAGGTTTTTGCTCGTTGTTGAAGGCTGTACGGTGATCTAATTCATTGGCAAGTACACCACATCTTCTTACATTTATTCGTTAAATCATGTAGATCTTCATCAAGCCTAAATGAATAAATGATTTGAAAATGTACTTATTGTAACTATACAACTTTTAATTCCAAATAATTATGTTTATCTAACATAGAATTATTATCAGCGGAAACATATATACACCAATTCTAAATTGGTTTAAAAAACAGACACATTATTATTGTCACATGAATATGTTATAGTGTGTTTTTATGTAAAAAAAATCTGTGAATATCTACCACCACTGTTACGGCCTTAAGAGATCAGCTGTTCTCGCGAGCTTTGAATAAACAAATCCAAACCAAAACAAGTACATAAAATACATATTTTTAATCACAATCTTAATATAGAAACACTTAAATTGTGATACACATTTTTATGAATAATTCAATTTTATTAAATCTTTGTCAATCAGGCATGTACAGCAGCATCAAGGGATTATAAATATACAATTCCTAATATACAATTCCTTGGCAGTATGACTTTGTATTCTTCTATATTGTGACCTTATTTGAACTAAAAGAAAAAGAAGAAGAAGAAGTCTGGAATTATCGCTATCTGTTCGACGGTCTAAAGATTACAGTGTGTAATCCATCTAGGTGTTCTTGTTGAGGTCTGCGTTCTAAATCTAAAGCATTTCATTGGTCAGTAGATTTGCAATCTTTCAATCCAAGATGTTCTCAATGTAGTCCGCGTTCATGTTTCAATAGGATAAACTATATTGTAAGTTTTCGATCCGAGTTAACAAAGTAGATTTTTTTCATCCGAAAAAGACGGATTTTCTACATGTTCTACAATAAATTTGTACAACGATTAAATATTGCTAAATGCATCAAATTGTCCAGGTCTAGATCGAACTTGCTTTGCTTCGTCGAAAGTACGAATATAGAAAAATCACAGATTTATATTAAAACTAGAACGTTCAAGAACAGTTAAAGAAATCATCACAATTTTTTTATTGTTAGTTATTTTGTACAAATATAACTATAATGCGAACCCGAAGTTGTAATAAAATTAACGGTACCAATTTTCTTGCACCAGATGTGCATTTCGACAAAACATGTCTCTTCAAAATAGCACGTGAAATCTCAACTAAGCGTGAATTCTTTGGAAAAGCGACGGAATACCTATTGTCAATTTCAAGTTCTGTTTCGACATCATTGTAATATATGTCACTGGACGTTAAAATTTAATCCTTAATTTCGTCTTCGTCAAATAGTGCTGTTGGTTTCTTTTTATTATCATTACATACTAGTATACATGAATACACCCCAAGTTATTCCCATGTAAAGTCATTTACTAGATATTTAGTGCAAAGTAAATTTTAAAGAGAAATTTAAGTCGTATTAGTTCGATAATGCTTCAAAATAAATATAAACTGAGGATACATGTATAACTGCCATATTCCGAATTCCCGACGTTCATTTATGTAAATGAAGAAAAGATAACTATGATCGGTATCTGTGTGAATCTACGGCTCAATCAAGCTTCATACAGAATATGAATTTTCTTGAATATGATTGCCAATGGAATAAACCATGCAGGAGATTAAACTAGTCCAATTAATTTGTGTGTGAACTATAACAACTGAAATCGTAATTATGCTGTAGTGTACGCTGGTGGTTTCTGTAATATGAAGGCGTATGGCAACCATTCTACCATACTTAGTTCAAAATTTTAAAGTACACCACAACCCTTTTCTTTGTCCATAATACTCTCAGGAACATACATCATACTATTGTGCATGGATTGGTAGTAAATGCAACTTTTTAACTGTAGTCCATTTGATATCAAAGTATCATACTACTACTGAGGCTATCGTGCAATACCCCCACTCCGCATTCATAATATTTTAAACATACATAGTTTAAATTTTAGATCCTTCCTTTATGGTTTAGTTCAACCTGCAACACATTTTATTTGATGTTATCAATGGTAAACACGTGAAATGAAACAATAACTTACTGTAATACTAATATATAAATATGTTGTATGGTCATACAAACCGAAATCACTACTAGACTAGGTGTTGACACGCTCAAATTAACAAAATTGCGTTTCAAAAAACCAATGCACAAAATTGATATCATAGGATTTAGTTAAACATTTAAACCAGTTCAAGGAATGTATTACTTGACAAGAACAATTAAAATGTAGGACAAATTCGGCTTACAACACGAACTTTGTTCAAATAATAGTACCAAACATGTGACAAAATGACGGGTATGTAACAGAAGTATCGCAATCACTGATGGATTGGTGGATAGCTACTGTTTGTTCAACGTTCAGTGACAAGTATCTCATGTGCATATTACAATACCAAATTAAACTAACTTGAGCAGACGACAAAAGCGAAATTGTGACAAATTTTATTTCCTAGTGTTATTTAGGAAGTCAAACATGTGTATGGAAAGTAAATTTTACTATTTTTTATTGAACAAGATAAGAAGATTACTATTATTTATTGAACAAAACAAGAAGTTCAAAACCGGTGAAAGAAATTAAACCCGGTGAATGACACTCCTTATTGCTGAATTTGGGTTTGGCTGACCTTTATTTCTATTACGTTTTAAAACAATTATTCAAATCAAATATACAATTATTTTACTACTTTTGGGGGGGGGGGGGGGGAGAGTCATTACCCCTAAAAAAATAACAACAATACAGGCCTATAGTATTTTGAAGCAATTTTTGAAGTATTCAAATAAAATGAAACGTCTTATATTTTTTACAAATACAAGGAAAAAGCAAGTCTGTCCAAAAAGGATTGATATTTCAGAAAAATGTATAGTGTGTTCTTTGTAAACGTAAACCAGAATTCATATAGTTGTCTATACTTATAACAGTCACAAACCATGTCTAGAAATAAAAATCAGCAGTTTACCATCCATGCAATAATATTTTGTCGACAGTGATCGAGATAACTTTATCAGATAATTCAATTTTTGAAGTATTCAAATAAAATGAAACGTCTTATATTTTTTACAAATACAAGGAAAAAGCAAGTCTGTCCAAAAAGCGATTACTGGTTCCGTATACGTTTACTCCATATTCCTTTATTTTCTATAAAAGCGTCTGTCTTGACAGTAAGTTGACATTACGCCACGAGTTATCGTTCCTGACGTTATCGAATAACGTTCACACATACAAGCCAATGCAGCAGGTTCTGCAATCACAAAGTGATTAAATAATAAACAAAAATATTTTTGGAAACTATTTAAGAAATAATTCCTTCATGTCATGCTCTATGCTCATTGTAACATGGGTAGGCATTATATTTGTCTATATTTTACACTGAGCGTAAGCGAGGTGTAAAATGTGGTCAAATATAATGTCTACCCATGTTAAAATGAGCATAGAGCATGACATGAAGGAATTATTTCGATTCTAACATGACAAATGCAATATATTTATAGGTCAAAGCGTACGAAAATACCGTAAGACTGTTTTGCTGTTCCCGTTTCCTCCGAGAGGAGTCTGTTTATTGCATTTCATATTTGAAAAGTTTAAAAACTACGAGCAAGGTAAATATATGTTGTTTGATAAAAATATATAATAAAAGTTTATGTTAGCTGCTTGAATGTAAATATTTTAAAGGATATCGATGGAAATAATGTTAATAAAAAAGTACGTGCGCATGTGTCAAACATATTTTTTGTGCTCATTAGAACACGGGTTTGTTAACAAAGCGTAATAAGGACGTCATATTTGAATTGACATGTTTATGGTAACTTTTTCTAGATGCAGAGTGTCGAAAGTTTTTATGCAATACGTAACGGTTAACTTTTTGACATAGGTTGCTTTGTCGTGTTTCAGCAATTCTTCTGCTAATTTTTAACCTTTAAAAATGAATTACTATATACTTTTAATTTATATTCTGCTTTTTTTTTTAATATTTAAGCATCTGCACGATTTATCTTTATGTTCTTATGCAAAACAGACTGAGTTTTATCACTTTATTTCATTCTTAGTTTATTTTGCAATAAATACTTTTCATGATGCATGCCGTATCCCCATGAATTATTTTTTGAAAATAGAAATCTTATATGTATCTATCGAAACTTAGGATGATGCATAAAAAAACGGGAATCCGTACAACTATTAATTCGTGTTAAAATGGTCGTCAAAATCACCGCTCGGGCAAAATGGAAAAAGGAAATTTATTTGGATGAGAATACGGATAGAATAAGGCGAAAAAGTACAATACAAGCAGACTTTGAAACTCAAACAGAAAATATTCAATGTAAAAAAGTGGTTTAACTTGGTTATTTTGCTGAATAACATTCTATGTGTTCCAAATGTAAACAGTCTCATAAATCCGTTATAGTTTCGGAAACATTTTAAAAATAAAGTGCTAGCTAGACCAAGTCTATACACAGGACATACAGTTACATCGGAATCAGGCCTGAGAAGGTTACCGTAGGCTGAAAATACAAAGCAACTTTATTCGGAAAAAAAATAATAAAAAAAATCAGGTCCCGTTAGAGTCTGATTAAAGCCAGTCCCAAGTATCCACTTGCGTCTATAAACGCAAGCTAATAGTTGGGACTGGCTTGAGTCACTAAGTAAGACTGGTTCCGTTACAAAAAAATTCTGGAAATTTACAAGCAAACGACTGACGTATTAGTATTCAAATAGCAGAAAGAGACTGAAATAGCTAGATCTTGAAATCATTTAGATTTTCTATTCGTATTAATTTCCGCTTGCATGGGAACTCACTGGTAGTGTAGTTTTTTTGTGTGCGATTTGAGTTGGAAATGATGAACATGTACAAGTTCGGAGACAAAACGACTGAGAGAGCATTAACATAGTTGCCTTTTTAGGCCATGAGGGGCATATTGTTCATAATATACCCTCATTTTCTAGTGTCAGTCCAAATTTTTCTCAAACATCTTCCCGGATCGGCTCTATTACAAAACCTACCTGTCCTAAGTCAGGAATCTGATGTACAGTAGTTGTCGTTTGTTTATGTAATATATACGTGTTCCTCGTTTCTCGTTTTGTTTATATAGATTAGACCGTTGGTTTTCCCGTTTGAATGGTTTTACACTAGTAATTTTGGGGCCCTTTATAGCTTGTTGTTCGGTGTGAGCCAAGGCTCCGTGTTGAAGGCCGTACTTTAACCTATAATGGTTTAATTTTTAAATTGTTATTTGGATGGAGAGTTGTCTCATTGGCACTCACACCACATCTTCCTATATCTAGTATTGTATTCAAGTTAGTGTTAACTTGTTCTCGTCCTGAACATGCAGGAAATATTTGCCACTGGACGTTAAGCAACCAACAATCAATCCTACAATTTACACCCGTCACTTGAAACTTTAGTTGTTAAAATTTAAATCATTGCCTCTAATTTTTTCAAAGAAATCGACAAGTTTTACGAACGTTTAGACAAAAAGAAATATATACGTTACCGCTTGCTAATTATGGAAATGGGGTTACATGAGACTTTATTTATAAAAAGTAGAAGTACTAATAAAATAAAATATATATATATGTAACATGTTATTTGTACACCAGTCTGTTGTTAGAATGATGAATAGAGATATGGGATATGCAATTTATAAGATAGCTACTGTTGGACATTTAACTACATCAAAACCAAATACAACAAGCAAATTTTGACTAATGCTAATTGGACGAGTAGCTTTTAAATTCTTATTTGCATGTAGTCAGTTTACTAAACGACGGTTCCCTAAAAAGGAAAGTATAATTATCACAGTAACATTTCAGTCTCCTAGTACATATTTGTTTAAGTCGTAATACTTTTGTTCTTCTGGAGAAAATTTCAACCATAATGAAATAAGGAGGGGCGGTAAAATTGACAATTAATCAACTTTCTACCAAATACAAAATGACGGAAATGATAGCTTGCTTACATTGGTACTTCATTTTATATCTCAAAACTACCATTCCATTATATGAACTGCATATTCAAAAATATGTTTTGTCACCAATATCCTAAAAGAGCACGTATCTTCATACTGTTTCACCCGTGTCCGTTCTAACGTCAATCGCGCACTTGGTGTATACATATAGGGTTTATACGGCTTATTATTAAAAGGAATGAGTACTGTCTTTTTGCTTCAGGTTTAAATTATGTACCTGGTGTTACTAAAGTGTACTCATATTAAAGGTGCGCATATCGTCTTGATTTCCTTTATTTTTTGTTCATGACAGGTTGCTGGATTAGACGTTTTGATCAAATATAAAAGGCACGCAGACTCCTACATGTGGAATTTCAAACTGGACCTTTTACATTTCGCATTTGCAGTTTGGTTTACTTAAAGAATGCATGTATGATCTCATGATTTGTTTCGTAAATAATTTTCCACAAATGACACGGTTGAACTTTGTGAAATTTTGCATACAATTTGCAATGTTTGTCCGACTTGCTGAGCTTGTATTGTATCGTCCCGAACATGCATGCACTATTTGCCACTGACCGTAAAACGGGTGCGTCTAAACACTGCTAAGGAGTCCTTAGTGCACTAAGGACTTATTAAATGCCACTAAGGACTAGATGGGGTGCTGTTACATGTAATTTCTTTTCATGTTATGGTAGAGAATGATATTTAATGTATAAATTTCAATTTTTGTAGAAAAATAATCTTAGATGAATAAGATATTCAATATTATTCAGACACGTGCCCGTATTTCTTTGATGTGCCGAAAATCAATGAACCGTTTGACACGTGTCAAATTACATTACTGATTACACGGGAATCATGCTATTTGTTGTGTTTAATGGACAAGATTGGTAAAGTTGGATACTTTTAAAAAATGAATTGTTGTTGAAATACTATTAATGTGTTTTTTTCAGAATGAAGAAGTATTTTTTTCTCAAGTGTATTTTGTAATTATTTCTTGAAACTAATAAATTTGTCTCCAGAACAATATATTATATCAGAGACATATATACACACGGACATGCGTTCGCACAGGTATGGAGCCGAAACACATTATTTTGTTTCTTGTGGTGCACTTTTCAAAATTTATTTTCTTATATGGAGACGTTATACAATGTATTACTGGACAACACGTAATCAATAAGATAATAAACTTTTTACTACATGCAACCACCCTTGTGCGTTTGCTATGGTACTTTTTCGAAATTTTATCTGTTTTTTTTTTAATTTACATATGAAGATGTTTGAGCAATGTATTTCAGGACAAAAATAAACCATCTGATAAAAAAAAATTACTACATGTAACCAAACTTATTTAATGCCAGCTACAAGTAAACAGACGGATTTGAACAGAAATTATTTTTTTGTGCGTATGCTATAATGGTTCATTTTCAAAATTTATTATCATATGAAGAACACGTTTGAGCAATATATTTCTGGACAAATACGACTTCAATACGATAAAAAAAATTTGCAACCAATATAAAAAATGATGTGGTAGGATTGGTGGGAGATATCCGTTTGCGCCAAAAATGCGTCCTTTTGCGCCACAACTTTTTTTTCTCAAATGTTACGTTTGCGCCACATGTTTTAAAATTAGATGGTATGATTTGCGCCAAAAATAAAACATACGATTGTGCCAGTTAAAAGAAAAATTACTTCCCTACCCCTTTATTCGGACTTGGGTCCGGCATTGTAGCATGTTTTTCTTACTGCTGCTGCATGGGTACTTCCAAATTAAAAGTATGTAGTAGCTTTTAACTTCTATTCATTGTCCAAAAACCGGGTTGGTGATGAGACAACTATTCACAAGAGACAAAATGACACAGAAATTAATAACTTTAAGTTACCCATACGGCCTTCAACAGTGAGTAATTTTTACAAAGCACTCTCTTTTTCTGTCAACATTATATCTTTAACTTTAAATTGACAAATGCAGGAAATTATTCGTAAATTATGTACTAAACACTGTGGAACATTCATAATAGAAAGTGGACAAATAAAAATCATGATTTATAGGGTGTTTTTTTTTCGGAATTTACTCATGTTTTAGTAAAGCCATTTGTAACGCATCTTTGTCGGAATTAAAATAAAAACAAAAAAGTTATAAAGATATATATTCATTTTGTCTTCATGTCTCTCACATGAACATTTTACCAAGCTGACCACACTCTTACTTATTAGTTAGGCGCACATCAACATTAAAACCTATGGCAAATAACTATGTCGGGAAATAAATGAAACAAAAGCAAAATTATTTGTCCTTTTAATCATTTTAACTTTTAAATAAGAACAACACATTTTATTAAAATAATCAAGTATTAATCTTTTCGATACAATTGTTTATTGCTTAGATTAAAGAATATATGATTGTTTAATCGGTTGTTATATTATTTGGCACGTGTCAATTGGTTCATTGATTTTCGGTATATCAAAGAAAAATGGGCACGTGCCTAGAAAATGTTGAATATCTTTTTTATTTATGATTATTTTTCTATAAAATTTGAAATTTAAGCATTCAATATCAATCTTTAACATAATTTGTAAAAATAACACGTATAACAGTACTCTTTCTAGTCCTTAGTGGCATTGTATAGTCCTTAGTGCACTAAGGAGTCCTTAGCAGTGTTTAGACGTACCGCCGTAAAACAACCATCAAAAACCGAGCAATTATAAAAGTTTTTACTGAATCATATTTTTAAAGTACTCTATTTCTTCATGGATGAAGCAACGACACCACCATTGCCTTAAATGATGGAGTAAAAAACTCAGTAATTCAAATGAATCACACGTGAAATTTTTCATATTATTTTCACTTGAACTTTGCAAAAATATGAAGGTATTTTAAATGATTTCAATTAAATTTTAGAAAAAAAATATTATTTTAACAATGTAATTTTTAAAAATTACGTGCATTTTACGTGTACCAAATTCCGGTGATTTATGCATGAACTATTATCATAAGATTCACGTGGAACCAACCAGTATAAGCAAGTTTAAAGTATTTCAAATGACAATTAACACTTAGACTATAGCCATACAGTAGGACAGTAAATGAACAAAAGACAAGTAAATCAGAAACATGCATGGATCACGCAAAAACATGCAGGGGCGACACTGAAGTAATGGGAGTTTGCTTCTTGCAAGAAATTGGCCGTGAAAACAATTTGATATGAAGACAAGCCTTTGTTTCAACTTTGTTTTAAAATTTCCAACATAAGGCTGTTACGGCCCAGATCAGTGTTCTTAAGCATCACATATTTTTCTTTCATCTTATTGTTAGCTTTCTTAAATAAATATTTACATATTATAGACTATATTTTTTATTATTTCTTTTTTGTTCAATTTCAGTTTAAAATTCTTTTTTTTTACCATATTGGACTTCTTATTGTGTATTGAATTGAAACACGAACGCGGACCTCGATGAGAACACCTGGATTGAAAGTTTGCAAATGTTCCGACCAATGAAATTCGTTTTACTATGTAACGCGAACTTCAACGAAAGCACCTAGATGAAATATTGTGTATTGAATTGAAAAATGAACGCGGACCTCGATGAGAACACCTGGATTGAAAGTTTGCAAACGTTCCGACCAATGACATTCATTTTGATATGTAACGCGAACTTCAACGAAAGCACCTCGATAAATTATTTTTTTGTACGACAATTAGTTTTTAATTTGGACATTACCGCTAAAATATAGTTAATGAAAAATTATATCAGAGCAACAGTGCATAATTGTTTCTTTTCCATTCTTGTTTATTTTAATAATGTTTATGTTGATTTCAATTTGGTAGGTAGACTTATATAATATGCCCTAAACGTAAATAAAATGCATTAGACGTAAGAGAATGTCGACTTAGAGCAAGTCATGGTCGTAAAACTTAAATCAACCAACCCATCGTTATCGCAGACTAAAATTTATCTCATATATACCGAATATATTTTTATTTATAGCAAGACTTTTTGTACGTCACGGTGAATGTCAGCACAATAATCCCTTTACAGAATCGGAACCACAATTCACAATTACCGTAATGTGTTGCTTTTCCACAATTAACGCCCGTTTCGCGTCAGTGACCGATATTACAATTTGACACAGTTTTAAAAGTTTTTTGAGCTGTTCCTTTATTTGCAATGTTGTGCAAGACTTAACTGTTTATTAAATTCAACAAATGTTAACATTATGTTCATTCATTTTATTATTTAACACATCATTGTTTTTATTACAAGCTATTTCATATATCAATATACAGCTAGGGAATATTTGTTGTTGACCGAAACTATAAGATACATCGATTTAAACTATGTGAAAAATAAATAATTTTTGTAAGATACTTTAATTTCCGTGTCTATATTTAATTAACGAGTACACTATAGTAAGACAGAAAAAGAGAAACGGAAATATACAGGAATACCTAAAGTTTGTAAGTCATTGCAATGGACCATACGTTACTTACATTCACAAGTTTTCATAGCACTCAGCAAGTTCTGAAACGAATATGTGAGATAAAGATCTACTGCATTCGGGCAAATTAAAAATATGTTAAACATCTTACTATTTTATTTTTAACAGATTCACAAGTTTTGAATTTTTTAAACCGTGCACTAATATTTTATTGTTTTTATTTAAATTCCTTATATGTTACGTGTATTGATCATTCATTTGTTTAAATTGTGAAGTATATTACTTTAATAAGAATACACGCATTTATATATATAAGTCGATAAAGTTTGAAACAAATAAACGAAAGATACATCGATGTTGTTTTGCTTGAGTGATTTACCTGTTAAAAGCTCGGGTCGCAACACGGTTTAAAACGAATTGATACCAGTTTGAAATAGTTTAACGGGGGCGTGGCCTATTTGTTTGACGTAACTTACCGCCAACTTGAATTAAATTGAACGACCGCAAGCGAAGCTATTTGACTGGCATTAAAATGATTTGATATGCATTGAAATAAATTAAAAATTATTTTTAATTTTTGTCAATCTTTATCAAATGACGATTAATTTCATTTAAACAGCGTTAACACGTTTTTGTCCGATCAAGTTAAATTCGGGTTACTAGTGGATGGATTGCACACATCGTTATCATCAGATACTTACTAACATGAAAATGTACAACTAGCACAACATGATATATATCACAAAGCATATGTGTATTTGTTTGTCGAACTAACAGTTTCTGTTTCTATTTGACTGTGGTGAACGGAGATACAATTTAACGGTCTATGGATAATAAATGATGATTGATTTGCATGTTCAAACATATATGCAAACTTAACTGAAATGTTGCAAAAGCACTTACCTCCCGTATCTCCGCATATATAGATATTTTTGATTAATTTTCATATTATTTATGACTATGACCTCTGGGGCCTGTTTTTCGAAAGTATCTTATGACTAAAACATGTCTTACGATGGTCTTGTCAAAGTCGTAAGATACAAGTCGAAACATGACTTATGATTGTCTTATGGTTATCAACTAAAATTTTAACTACTTTTCATATATTATTTCATGTTAATTGCAATAAGCATATTTGTTGTGTTTTTCAATTATTGATATTGCTTTGTTTCATAAAAAAGAATGGCCAACGAAGATAAAAATATTTTGTCTTTGGAAATAAATAAACTAATCATAGATACTAGGACTAAATTTCGTATATACGCCAGACGCACATTTCGTCTGCAAAAGACTCATCAGTGACGCAAGAATCCAAAAAAATTACAAAGGCCAAAGAAAGTACGAGGTTGAAGAGCATTGAGAACCAAAATTCCTTAAAGTTTTGCCAAATACAGCTAAGGTAATCTATGCCGGAGGTAGAAAAGCCTTAGTATTTCAAAAAATTCTAAAATTTGTAAACAGTAAATTTATAAATATAACCATATCAATGACAATTCATGTCGGTACAAAAAGTCCTGACTTCTGGGCTTGTGATACCGTCGGGGAAATAAATAACCAACAGCAGTGGCATCGACCCAGTGGTTGTATATAAACTCATCATAGATACCAGGACTAAATTTAGTATATACGCCAGACGTGCGTTTCGTCTACAAAAAACTCATCAGTGACGCTCGAATCCAAAAAAGTTACAAGGGAAAAATCCTACTTTGTAAATGATCACTCTGATTCAAACAAAAAATTCTATCAAACTGACATTATCAAGATGCTCAGATTTCTTGATTGACAACATATTTGTTTTTCAACAGACTGTCGGCATTCCAGTGGGAACGAACTGTGTCCCTCTTCTTGCCGACTTTTCTCTTTATTATTATGAGGCTGACTTCATACAGGAACTTCTTAGGAAGAAAGATAAGAAGTTAGCAATATCCTTTAATTCTACTTTCCGCTATATAGAAGATAATTTTCACGAAATAATTCCAAAGTTGGTGACTATGTCGAATACATCTATCCCATTAAACTAGAGATAAAGGATACAACAGATACAGTTAAGTCAGCCTCATATCTTAACTTACATCTAGAAATTGACAATGAGGGTCAATGAAAAACCCAACTTTACTACAAAAGAGATGATTTCAGCTTTCCAATTGTGAACTTTCCATTTCTAAGTAGCAACATTCCAGCAGCACCTGCATACGGTGTATATATTTCCCAATTATGATTTTCCTGATATAGTGTTGCTCACAAGGAAGCAATAAAATCAAGAGTTCCCAATTGTGAAGTTGAAATCATCTCTTCGTAAATTTTACGGACGACATCACGAGTTGGTTGACCCTAATGGAATAATCTTTTCACAAATGATATCGGATATGTTCCTTACGTCGTAACTACAGTCCCCTTCCTTTTCATAAATTTGACCTCCCGAATAAGACTATTAACCGGATTTGTTATCTCATAAGCAACACGATGGGTGCCACATGTGGAGAAGGATCTGGTTACCCTTCCGGAGTACCTTAGATTACCCTTAGTTTTTGGTGGGGTTCGTGATATTTATTCTTTAGTTTTCTATTTTGTGTCATGTTTACTATTGTTTGTTTGATTATCCTTTTCAGTTTTAACCATGGCGTTGTCAGTTTATTGTCGAGTTATGAGTTTGACTTTCCCTCTGGTATCTTTCGACCATTTTATAGCTAACTAGTAAATATTTATTTTTTCTCAATTAGGTGGCTTAAAATTTGAACCTCCTGTGACATACAATTTGGAATTCTTTTCTAACTAATGGTTTTGTAAAATGAATATACATATAAATTCGTTATTTCTGTTATACCCGGGTATTTCGATAAGCGTGTACTCGATGTATGGAATCTAAAAATTATTCACAATAACGTATGCTAATACACGAAAGCGAAAGTCAAGACTTTTTATATATTACAAACTAAATTAAAAAAAATTATCAACTCATATTTCAATTCCCTTTACTATAAGATTTCATGTTGATTATAATGAAAAAAATAAAATATTCTTATATTTTAAGAATGATAATACTTGATATGTTCATACTTTTCATTTTCATTTTCATATTTACGTTTTACTTAAAATAATAGAAAATAGAGTTCACTTATAATAGTCATAAGAAAACTCTCTTAAGACAGCTTTGATTTACAACCTATAACACACGAATGTTAGTCATAAGATCATCATAAAATATGTTCTTAGATATATCTTATGACATATCTTATGATACTTTCGAAAACCAGGTCCCAGATGTAACTGTTGATACAATAAATAAGTACCTCTATAAATTTAAGTGTTCCATACAAAATGCATTGTCAAAGAAGCTGTTTTTCAAGCAAAAAGTTTTTTCTTACTTATTTAATAAATGGTATATTTTTCTTATACAATTCTATCGTTCTGTTTATCTCAAATCACAAAATGGCACCTCTCCCGATTTTTATCTTGACAAAATATGATTAATTCACATTGCTTTAAGTATAACGGTAACCAAACTGTTTAAAAGAGAAAACTCACAAGCGGCGTGAAAGACTTAGATCATTACAAATAGTAAGTTAGAATATAATGTATACACAAGGGAATGAAGTTCATCAACCTTCCTTCCTGTTACTGTTTCGTCTGTTTTTATAGGTTTTTATCGTGGCTCTGTACTTATACATCCCGTCATTATTTTATTGTTCTATGATAAAAGTTGTATTCTTCCTTCATGTTTACTATAAAATTTGTCTGTATGCCTTTTAGGGTTCCTTTGTTACAATGACGTGGCTCTGTACTTATAATCCCGTTATTGTTCTATGATAACTTTTGTATTCTTGTCTGTCATTTTATCTAATATGCTTTGTCTATATGCCTTTTTGTGTTTTGTTTGTTACATATGACGTGGCGCAGTACTTGTACATTCCGTAATTTTGTTTTTGTGCCATGGTAAATGTTTGTTTATATGTTTGTTTAGTTTTATAGTGATGAAGATAATAACACAATATTGACTGTTGTACCCGTAATAGGACATTTATACATATTATGTCTGTTGTTTTGTTCACACATCCTTGTCATTATAATGATATTTTATGTGACGGTCATATAAGTGAGAGGTTTAGCTAGCTATAAAATTAGATTTAATCCACATTTTTACATTAGAAAATGCCTGTTTCAAGTCAGGAATATGCCAGTGTGTCGTCCATTTTGAAAGGCTCTGAAATAATTATTGTAGAAGAATTATTTCCTATGACCTTTTATTATTTACCATTTTTCCATAAATATATATATAAAAAAATGATTGTGTAAAAAGTACTTTCTCAAATCAAATCAAGGAAAGTTTACTTATCACTGTATTAATTGTGTCTTGTGTTAAACTATGCCAGTTATTAGAATTTAAGATTAGATAGAATTTAAAAAGATAGAACAACAACCGTAAAAATATAATTCTTTCAAAATTTCTTTTTCGTGCTTAAATCAATTTATTGTTTTGAACAGCCATAAAAATAACTTATATTACTTTTCTCAACATTTAAATTTCTCCCATAATATATTAGCAATTTAACATGTAAAACAGGTAAAGCTTTGATAATCTGGTCACCTGTAATTACATTTACCTGTTAAAATCAAACATGTTTTTGTTTCGGGAAGATTTAGAAAAGAACTAAAAGCAACTCCTTCCGAGACTTTCTCTTCTTTGCTTCTTACACATACATTTAGTATATTCGACAATGTACATTCAATGTTTATATCATACAATTTATAATTAGCGCATTAAGGTTAAGTATTCGAATGCAAGTCCCTGATGTTTATCATTTTTCAAAAAAATCTGCATACACTGCCGCGAAGATGACCCAACTTGAACTTTCACGGAAAAAAACCGTTTGCTCAATATGGAGTAAGAGTAACAAGAGACTGTATTGGTACAAGTAAGAAGGAACTAAAATTATTGTTTACTCGTTTATTATACAATAATTCATTATTGACTGAAAGCAGGATAAAATTATGTGTTTCGTAGTTATTTTTGTTATTCATGTTTACCACTGATCTAATTCAGCTAAATGCTTGCAGTAACGTAGGATCATCGTACATTAAAGCAATCAAACATTTTTTATATATAGGTGGTATATTTATTAATATAAGAAAATGACTTTTTAATCAGAAAAAATCAACCTGAATATTTAATATTAAATTCTTTTTTTAAATAATAAAAAAAAACAAGACAATTTATTGTTATTATAAAATGATTTTTTAATAGTAAAAAATGATTTATTAACTGTAAATAATGATTTTTTAATAGTAAAAAATGATTTATTAACTGTAAATAATGATTTTTTTAATATTAAAAAATATTTATGAATTGGCTTAACCCTTTCCCTTTCAGGCATTCTAGACCTTTATTCATTAAAAAGACACTACATTGTTAAAATGAATACTGCATTTGCATCAATGGTCATACACATGCCATGTTGGGCTCAAATGAAAGATAATTGGTCGAATATTTCAGAAAATTAAGTTTGAAGATAATTTGTCCTTTTTGCTCACGTAGTATATTTTCAAAAGTCATGTGACTGTGGGAGAAAAAGTGAAAAAATACGAAATTCCTGGTCAAAAAGTAGTGCAGAGACATATTGTGTCGCTAATAGGGTAAGGTTTTGGTGGAAACACAATGCCTCGAGTCTGTTAAAAACAGACAAGTCATCTTCCTGCGATTAAAAGAGGGATAACATGCTATAGGCCTTGACATATAGATGTCCGGTACATTCAAAATAACTAATTTAGATGCTCTTTTCGTCCAATTTCAAACTAAGACAAATGGTTTTGCAGGAAAGTGGTTTTCTGTTGCTTACTCAAATACATTTTGAATGATTTCACCCTTACTTTGCTGTATGGCCACATAATATGGCAAAAAGATCCCCTAAAATCTGTTTTTACAAGGGGAAATTCATTGAATCACCAATGCTAGCTAGCAAATAGGGTAAAAAATGATGGACGGAGGGGCCAATTTGGCACACACTCTCTATGATAAACATTACGTAGGTTTTCATTTTGATATCGAAAGTAAAGTTAAGTTACATTTAATATAGGAAATAATTTTTCCTATTCCGGCAGTAAGATTCGAACACGCAATATTATCGCTTTGCGATAGGTCAGCATACTCATGCGCCACTGGCATCGTCTAGAATATATTGAAATTTAAGTACTGAAGTTTACCTTTCAAGCAATGAACAAAAAATTACTCCCCCAGTTTGTTTTCTTGTGGTTCTCATGATAGATTTGTGTTGCTAAAAAGCATGATTATTACACAAATAAAGAAGAAATCCATTTTTTGGAATGGCATTTTTCATTGAAAAATACATGTTCCTATATTTAAACAAAAGCGTTTTGAACCTAATCGTACCCCAACACTTACGAAACCTTGTTTTATTACATCTATTTCTCATAAAATCTTTGAGAAATAACTTTGGATTTAAAGCGCATTACAAGTTTTTGAATGCGCTGGTACAATAAAAATTACATTTTCAACTAGTGTACAATTAAGATCTATTATGTTAATACTACCCTCTAAAAAGTCACTACATAGTTATTGAAAAAAATCATAAATCCGCTTTAAGAGCAGTTTTCTATGCACTTCTTTATGAAAATATTCTTTAAAATTCGAAAAATAAATGTTTTTTACAGAAAAATTACACATCAGTAAGAGGCGACTTGACTATGAACTGATAATAATAAACGTTTGATGCACATTAAATCACATTGCTGGTTATCTGAGGATTAATTTGAGCCCTAAACTACATCTGTATGTCCGCAAATGGCGATGGTACAAGTCTAAATGCCCCAAAAATATTTAAAAATTGGCTTCACCGGCAAGTTGTACCGGTGTGAAATGGAAAGGGCTAATATTAAAAATTCAATTGATTCATATAAAAAAATAATATTTAATATTAATAAATGATTTATTAGTATTAATGCATAGGGAATAAATTCCACAACGACTTGACATAAGTTGTTATCTATTCGTTTCATGTGATAGAGCTTTTGTTTTTGCCATTTGATTAGGATATGCGTTTTTAAAATTGTACTCAAAGTTCAGTATTTTTGTTATTATACCAATATACAACAGTCATGAACCATACATTAAAATCATAATTAACGTATATACTTTACTTACGTCAGATATCAATAATCAATAAATGTTAGAGAAACTCTACAAGTGTTACACAAGTTATATATGTGTATTTCGAATGCATATCACGTTTAATTAAAATATTTACCTGGCAAACGGGAGATAATCAAATGTTAATCATGTTCGACCACAGCCCATTACATGTGATACTTATGTTACAATGTATATAAACATAATTTATACGTAAAGCCGCATGTATGCTCTGTCATTGAGCTTTGAAAAGAACCCGATATAAGGTATATTTTAAAAAACTAAAGGAAGACACATATTTTTATATCTTTCTACATATTTCTTTTTGTCAAAATGCCGACACTTCCTTATCAAAACAATAAAACATAAACGTTGGTTTTTAAATGCACAGACTCATCGACAACTTTAAATATGGTTTTTATGAATAAAAGGCGAAGGAAAAGAGAATATTTATACCAATAAAAACAGATTTCTACACAGAATAAATCAAGAATTTTTCTGTTGTGGATACAATATTAGGTTGTTGAATTGAGGATATTAAAATTGGTAACATGACACTTTCGAAAAAAGGTCGTACATCCCGAAACAATAAAAAGTTATGTAAAAAGGATATTTTTTCATGTATATGAAGTCCGCGGCAAGTTGGTTATTCATTATATGATAATCGATATCAAGCCGACTGGTTGCAGTCCATTCAATATACACATGAAATACAGTATCTTATCTAAATGATAAATTTCAATATTCGATAACATATAAATAATTATGCTCAAAGTTGAAAGGAGAAAAACTTGTAAAAAGGGATATAGTAAAACATTTTGTAATAACTGAATGTTTTCGTAAATTTTATTTGTCTCCAAATATAAACGTGAACCACATGTGTATGCCTCGCAACTGAAAAGATTGTTTTACCCCTGTCCGTCCGTTCATGAGTCGGTCCGTCCTTCCGTCCCATTAGGGATATATAATCATTCAGCTTCACTTCTTCTATAGTTTAAATCCTAGGAAGTTTTCACTTTGAAGTCTGTTTGAACATAATGAAGGTGTGCATGTGGTTACAGTATACAGTATACAGTATTCACAAATAGGACTCTACAGTGTGATGGTACTCTTAAGTTGGATGATAACGTTAAAGTGCAATGGTCTACGCTAAAGTTAAAAGGTGTATCGCGCTTAAGTACGATGGCTGTTTGTTTGCTAAATTACGATGGAATATCACGCTAAAGTGCGATGGCTTAAAAGGGTAATGTTAAAGGGTTTAAAATGTTATAGAACATGGACTGCGAGTACTCTCAAATCGTTTTTCTTGTTAATTCGACCTGTTGATACTGTTTATAATGCTTTTTTGTCATTTTTTATTTATATGGATCTTGTCTGTATACCAGCTTTGATTATTTGTAATATCTTCAATTTTTCACTTATTCTTACAACATTTGTATAAACTTCAAGATTATAAAAAACCGTTTTTTTTCTAAAGTGAAAATTGATTGGTTAAATATTTCTCAGTGTGTTTGAATTTGTTTGTTAGCCTTTTGGTCATGAAGGTTTGTCTTTAATATTTAATTAACTGTGCATTTGTATTCAGATATCGCAGATCAAATTTATTCGTTCATTGTGTAATCATACTTTTTTTGATTGAGTTAAGTCTGCCAATTGATATTTTATCGTATGTTTTTCTATGTTGTGATGTTATGCTATTGTTTCAGAAAAAGGGAGAAGGTTTGGGCCCATTAAAACGTTTAATCCCGCTGCAAATGTTTGCACCTGTCCTAAGTCAGGAATCTGATGTACAGTTGTTGTCGTTTGTTTATGTAATATATACGTGTTTCTCGTTTCTCGTTTTGTTTATATAGATTAGACCGTTGGTTTTCCCGTTTGAATGGTTTTACACTAGTAATTTTGGGGCCCTTTATAGCTTGTTGTTCGGTGTGAGCCAAGGCTCCGTGTTGAAGGCCGTACTTTAACCTATAATGGTTTAATTTTTAAATTGTTATTTGGATGGAGAGTTGTCTCATTGGCACTCACACCACATCTTCCTATATCTATGTTAATAAAAATTCTCGTTTTGTAAAATTTTAATTTTCATTAAAATCGACAATATTTTAACGGGGACCGTAAAGTCAACTGCAACATAAAACATGATTTCAATATGTCCATTCTATATTTATCGGCATGTTCATTTTTTTTGTGTATTTATAAACGACTGTTCACATCATAATCTATAGAACGTTTATTACGTCTATATTTTCGCGGACCATATCACTTTAGCGTGTGTAGGCATCGCACTTTAGCGAATACCATCGAACTTTAGCGTGACCATCGCACTTTAGCGCCCCCATCGCACGTTAGAGTCCTACATATATATATATGCCTAACCTACGTGTAATACGTATTCAATAGATATTTAAAGAGTAAAGTAGTCTCACAGTTATTAGGTAGTATTTTGAAATATGAAAGATAGATCAGTAATTTTTTTTGACAGTTTATATGTTGTCCATAGATCATGTAATAAAAAAAACCCTTTGATTCATTTCTGTCGAACCAGATCGATAATATATAGAAAAATATAATCTTGTTTTGCGTAAAGGATTGAATTTGAATATACGAATTAAAATAAGTAACAACACGATTGCTATCGCTTTATATCCAGTACTTCGGTGTTGACATGAATATCAATGATATGGTCATTTTCATCAATTTCCTGTTCGCAAAAGTGTTAAAGGACTAAGTGTTTTCTTATCCCAGGCATGGTTTACCTTAGCTGTAGGCGGCACAACTTTTTTAATTTTGGGTAAAAAATGCTCTTCAAATTTATACTTGTTTGGCTTTCTAACTATTTTGATCAGAGCGTCACTGATGTCTAATGTAGACGAAATGTGGGTCTTGCTAATTGAGTTATAAGCCTGGTACCTTTGATATTACTATTCTCACCACTGGGTCGATGCAATTGCTGGTGGACGTTTCGTCAACGAGGGTATCAACAGCCCAGCAGTCAGCACTTCGGTGTTGGCTTGCACATCAATGAGTTGGTCACTTTTATCAATTTAGTGTTTGCAAACGTATGAGTTATTCGAAATACTAAGGATTTTCTTATCCTAGGCATAAATTACCTGAAATTTTAGGAATTTTTGGTAATTCAGGCTCTTCAAATTTATACTTGTTTGGCTTTCTATCTATTTTGATCAGAGCGTCACTGATGTCTAATGTAGACGGAATGTGGGTCTGGCTAATTGAGTTATAAGCCTGGTACATTTGATATTACTATTCTCACCACTGGGTCGATGCAATTGCTGGTGGACGTTTCGTCAACGAGGGTATTAACAGCCCAGCAGTCAGCACTTCGGTGTTCGCTTGCACATCAATGAGTTGGTCACTTTTATCAATTTAGTGTTTGCAAAAGTATGAGTTATTCGAAATACTAAGGATTTTCTTATCCTAGGCATACATTACCTGAAATTTTAGGAATTTTTGGTAATTCATGCTCTTCAAATTTATACTTGTTTGGCTTTCTAACTATTTTTATCTGATGATGATGATGATGATGATGATGATGATGATGATGATGTATGTTAACTAGCTTTACAGCCTTTGCACTTTCGACTCGGTGCCGGAAGTTGTTTGGTTAGCGTTTGAATATTTTGATACATGATGACGGAAAAGTTGAAACAGGACGGCTGCCATTTTGAATTTGGTAAAAAAATTTGGTTTGTTGACTATTTCGGTATTGTTTACTGCCTTCACTATGGCTGCTTTCAGTACCAGATGGTCAGCTTAGCGGCCTGATATCCACGATGACGGAGTACTGAGTCTTAGACGTAGTAACAACGATGAAAGGAATCATTATCAGGACCAAAGTCGCGAAACAGTAAAATGGAGGTCCATTATCTAACACATTGGATACAGTCCTCGGACGTCAGTTGGCATAACATTCTCCCATCCATCATTGGCACTAAAAGTATACATTTAATATATATAGAATACAAATGTACAAAATGAATGGATGAATTAATTTAATGATAGATTCTTTGATTTATATTTATTTATAATTCTTAGGGGTTGTTTCCTTGTTGTTATAATATAATAGACACATTACATATAAGACAAACTTGAGAATCGCGAAGGAATAAGACAACAATAATGTGAAAATAAAATCAATTGCCTCATGACAATTCCGATCAGTTCCGATCGATGTAACCAATATAAATTATATGCACATTTTTTGTTTTCATCGGTTGTTGAACTATCATCGGTTTCAAATTGTCTGATGTAGATGCATGCTCTGTTATTGTATAGACAAGGGAAATAGTATTTCCTTTCGATACTTTCACATTTCAGTAATAAGGTTTACATATTTTATATAACACATGTCTGTTGTATAATGAGTGTTCAGACCAATCAGTAATTGTGGGATTCATTGGTTATGTGATTGGTCTCTACGCCATTTGGTTTTCATTGTTGACATACTGTTTGTTTTTTTGTATAATGATTAAGATTATACCACAATGAAGCCTGCTGTACCCATAATTTTGACATTTTTACTAATGACGTCTGTTTGTTTGAATCATAAACTGTTGTCAATATAATGAAATTGTTTGTAACTGTTATACAAGTAAGAGTTTAAACTAGCTTTATCACCTGGTTTAATCCACTATTTTCTTAGAGCAGGATCTGCTTACCCTTCTGGAGCACCTGAGATTACCCCTAGTTTTTGGTGGGGTTCGTGTTGTTTATTCTTTAGTTTTCTATGTTGTGTCATGTGTACTATTGTTTTTCTGTTTGTCTTTTTAATTTTTAGCCATGGCGTTGTCAGTTTGTTTTAGATTTACGAGTTTGACTGTCCCTTTGATATCTTTCGTCCCTCTTTTCTTCAAATGTTAATGCCTATACAAAGTCAAGAATATGACTTTTGCTTTTCGTTCGTTTGATATGACCTTCTGATTTTGGAATTGAATAAAAGACTGTCCATTTTAAAATATCCTTGTTATTTTTTTTTACTATTGATCACAATTTGATATTACCATTCAATATCTTTTAACAGTGTAACTGGTTGAGAAGAACACCAACCTGTCCGGGGCATTTTACAGAAGTGTAGTAGCGCCACACGTTTTTTTTTTTTTTTTATAGTTCTCCTTAAACCTATGATAAAAAACTTAAACTTTTTGCGATAAAACGAAAACCTTTGGCGTTATAATAGGATTTTTCCTAGAGGTTATCGATCTGTTTACCGGACCGATCAACTCACTAATAGAATAAAAGTCCGAAGTTCGATAAATCAAAGGTATATAAAAATAAATAGCACCTACCTCCAAAACTTCATTTTAATGAGTTATTTTACAAATTTTGAAGCGGTCAAGGATCGAAATAATCATTCCATTGGAAGCTTTCATTCGTATGCCGTCGTGTTTTGCCATGACGTAAATTCGCCAAATCATTCATGAAATTTCGCGAAATTGTTTTTAAGTTTTAAGTTTATACATTTTAGAAGCTTTAATGCATTTTTTGAAAAAAAGATTAAAATTATATATGCATTATAATAGAAACAACTATTAGGCATTTGTATTTAAATATCCCAATTTGCTGAAAATCCAGGGATCCCTGCAAGCATGTGTTTTGCGCATGAATAGATTACGAAAGTAATTTCGGAAACATGGTTTATCGAAATGTAAACCAAGAGTAAAAATTCTAACTGACCAACCCAGTTCAAGTTTTTATAGATATGTCTTTGCTCTATAACGCATACCCTTGTAAAATAACGCAAACCTTTACAATATGATGAAAAATTTTGCGTTACAACGCAAACCTTTTGATTCATAACACAAACAATTGTTTTATCTTATTTCTTATTTAAGTTTCAAAGGAAACAGCTGTAATTAATGGAGGATGCTGCATATATTAAAATTAATCAACATTTGTACTCATTGCAAAGTAAATTGCTTGAACATTTAGAACATAGCATTGATTTTTAATGAGCAGGATTATACAATCAAGTATATATATTACATATAATATTGAGTAAATTGAAGTGATACCGAAAAAACACAACAAAAACTTATATAGGGGAGTCGAAACGTGCCGTGTAAAATGTCTCTTTTTGTTTTAATCTTACTTGTTTTAAAGACAAATTAGCTAACTCGTTATAATGACTCTGTATTTCGTTATGACGACTTAAATAACACGAATCTCACGAATTTTTAAGGAAGTTTCATATTCTTGCAAGTCTTTTTTTCACCTTGGATTGTGTAAAATTCCCACTAACACCATACACCGTTAAACCTTTCACCATACACCATTACACCATACATCTTGTGCTATTACACCGTACACGCAAGTTGGTGGACCGTTATAGAATAACCGTTTCACAATTGATATCGGATATATTCCTAACGTCGTAACTACAAACCCTTTCTCTGTCATGGATCTGACCTACCGAATTAGACTATTTACCGGATTTGGTATATTTGTTTGGCTTAATAAATATTTTGATATGAGCGTCACTGATGAGTCTTATGTAGACGAAACGCTCGTCTGGCGTACTTAATTATAATCCTGGTACCTTTGATAACTATCTATAATAACATGAGCAACACGACGGGTGCCACATGTGGAACAGGATCTGCTCACCCTTCCGGAACACCTGAGATCATCTTTAGTTTTTAGTAGGGTTCGTGTTGCCTATTCTTTTGTTTTTTATGTTGTGTCACGTGCACTACAGTTGGTTTGTTTGTCTTTTTCCTTTTTAGCCATGGCGTTGTCAGTTTATTTTTTAATTTATGAGTTTTACTGTCCCTCTGGTATCTTTCGTCCCTCCTTTACACCTTTGCACCATAAACCGTACCAATAACATCAGAATGCAATCTAATTTCTAAGAAAGCGTGCGACTACAAAATTATTAATTTGTTTAAAAAAAACCGATTTTTTATTTCAATATTGTTAATAAATGTATAAAAATAAAAATCAGTTCTTTTTTATATTTTGCATAGTTTTAAATGTCGTACCCCATTCATTCACACCATTCATGATTGCAGTTACACAAAATCAACATTCCCCTTACACCACACACCATAAAACTATACACCTTCTACCTTTGCACCACATGCCATACACCAAAAATATTCACCGCACACATTTTTGGGAAGTTTACACCATCCAAGGGCAGTACAAGATCAGTTTGGTGCATTTTTCTTATTTTTTTTCTGGTTTACTGTTCACTAACATGTTTTAGTTGCTTTTAATGTTATGAAGCAACTAAGACTAGGTTTTTGATCGCTTCCATACCTACCAACCAGAGTTATTTATATTTAGAAGTACAGTCGTATTTACGTGTAGGCTAAGGCGTTATAACGAGTTATAACGAGTAAGATGAGTCGTAAGACAAGTTAATAAGGTCGTTTTAAAGAATATGCTAAGTCCATATAAAAACTAAAAAGTCTAGTCGTTATAATGAGTTTGTTAAGTTGTAACACTGAGTTAATTAAGTCGTAATAAATAGTAAGCTCAGTCGTTATAACGAGTTTGTTAATCCCGTTTGTAAGCTAAGTCGTTACAACGAGTTACTATTCATCCATGACAGAAAATCAGTATATACAAGGAAAAAAGCAATTTAAGCAAAGGAAGAACTTTTTTTTTTTACAGTTTTCTTACTTTTCTTCACCTGAAAGTCTTAGTGAGGACATTAACACGGAGCTAAACCTAAACCTCACCCTTCATTACAAGCGTAATTGAGCTCCTAATTCCACTCTGCCACCAAAGCCCCGTTTCTTTGGCTCTACATTCGCTAGATTTCTAATTTAAAAACACTTAAAAAAAATATTAAAAAATGTTAAAGTGTACACATGTGTATTTCTACTAACACAATACTTATGTTTCAATCCAAATGACCAGCATTTTCATGATGTTATCTATGATATATTTGAAACCTGATTTAATGCTGTTATTTCCAATGTAAACTTTGTTCATGATCTTTAATAACAAATGCGTATCTACGATTCCACCTTTTTGAAGTTAGTGATCTGTTTAATGAAAAGATGTATTCCAACTTTCGATTGAGCCTTACATTTTAGAATAGAAATGCAAAGGTTAGAACAATGAAAAGTTTTGCAATCGCCACAAAATGTAATAATTATGATTACAGATTTTGTAGTAGAATTTAAATATTTTTGAAATTCAATTTTATTGAAACCGCTGTTTGAATATACTTCATCGCTATTATTCGTTCTTTATAGGTGAGTGTAAAGTTTTGAAGTCTCTCATACAAATGGTAGAGTTTCACCAACACGTGTTATGTTTTTACCGGTGGAGAGATCAGACGGATTTGTGATTTCTAAAAAAACATCTTTTGTGAATGATGTTTATGTGATTTATATATGTAAGATGCATCACTTCTTAACCTAAAGTTCTCCTGTTGATTAATTGGCTATTTTTTGGACCATTAGATTATAACTCTGCTAGCTGTCTAGCATTGCCTATGTCTTCTGTAAGTATTCTGCTTATACCATAGTTTAATTCCTCTTATAATGTACACCTCTTTGAACGGTGTTTGGAACATTTGATCAACAAGAATACATTTGATATAATGCATAAAAAAGAAGATGTGGTATGATTTCTAATGAGACAACTCTCCCCAAGAGACAAAAACGACACAGACATTAACAACTATAGGTCACAGCACGGGCTTCAACAATGAGCAAAGCCCATACCGCATATTCAGCTATAAAAGGCCCGATAAACCAATGTAAAACATGAAAACTAACGGCCTTATTTATGTAAAATTTTTTAACGAAAAACAAATATGAAATACAGAAACAAACGACAACCACTGAATTACAGGGTCCTTACTTGGGACAGACACATACATAAATAATGTGGCGGGTTTTAACATGTTAGCGGGATCCCAACCCTCCCACTAACCTGGGACAGTGGTATAACAGTACAACATAAGAACGAACTATGAAAATTAGTTGAAAAAGGCTCAACTAGATGGACAAAAATACATGTGGACGTGGCCGGGTACTTATACATCCCGACACAAAAAGACACGATGAACAGATCTGAGAGTACTCGCAGTTATCTGACAGCTAGTTCAAAGCCACTAACAACTAATAAAAAAAATATGAATCTAAGACTAAACTATCAATCCGTACACATCCAACATTCAATGGATTTAGTGTAAAGAATAAAAGTTACTAATAAATGCTAGATCGTATTAGTACATTCCTCTGCATATTGAAGAAGATTATTTAAATTACTTAAAATCATAAAATCGGCTACAAATTAACTTCTTCTTCATCGACATATGAACATGAAAAATATTGAAAATCATATAATATATCGCTGTTTAAATAAGATAGGATTTGAGCCGTACTTCAGTGTCATACAATTGCAATTCAGTGGCATGCAATTACATATAAGTGTCAAACACTAGTACTTCAGCGTCATACAATCGTTTAAGAGCATCAAATAATCGTACTTCCGCTTCAAACAATCGTCATAATGCGTCATACACTCTTTATTACGCGTCACACAATAGTAAATCAGCGTCTAACTATCGTACTTCAGCGTGATGATAGCGATAGGAAAGACCAAAGCAGTCGAAAGTCATATATATTTTGAAATACCGTTTGGTCTTTTCAAATGTACTCAGAGTGTTTATAAATGAAGCAAATTAAGATTAGATATAAAGCAAGGTCTTAACTTATATACTATAAAAATGAAGAGAAGTAGTATGATTTAAAATGAGACAACTAACAATCAAAGTTCATATGAAGTGGATCTTAGCGATTATCAACCATCGAGTGGCCTTGAACTATGAAAATACCGGTATAGTAAGTTGTACAAGACACCGACATAGTTTCCGGACATTTAAGATCGCATATGATAAAGCGCCTATGCGTGGAGACAAAGCCACATCATATTGTTCAATCAATTCTCGGTCGATACCTAAAATTTACACAGTGTTGATTTTAATCGTTCTTCTAACTTTGTGCTGAAGCAGTGTTTTTGTATGGAGATTGTTTGCAGTTCTTTACAATGCAAACTTTTAACATGACCTTAAATAACAAATGTGTATCTACAATTCCTCATTTTGTAGTTAATGATCTGTTTAATGAGAGGATGTATTCGAACTGTCGATTGAGCCTTAAATTTCAGAATAGATTTGCAAAGCGAAGTACAATTTAAAGTTTTGCAATAACCGTAAAACGTAACAGTTATGATTGCATATTTTAAATATTTTCTAATTCATTTTGAATGACACCGCTGTTTGAATATACCTGATCGCTATTTATCGTTCTGTATAGTGTGTGTAAAGTTTCGGAGTCTATCAACAAAATTGGCTGAGTTTCATCAATATGTGTTATGTCATTATCGGAGGAGAGATGAGACGGATTTGTGATTTCTCTAAAAATACCATCTTTAATTTGTGAATGTTGTTTATGTGAAAACAGTAAAAGCTCAAAAATACTGAACTCATCGCTAGGTTTACAACATTTGGGACAATTAAAACTACCGATAGACGCCTGCAAAGCTTCAAATACTATACAGTTACCTCTTCAATAGTGTTGGAGTCATTTTAAAATGTAATTAAACGTAATGAAAGGTATTATTACTTTAATTGCAATGATTTACATTGATGTCCGTCCCGGTTATACAAAAACCGATAATTTCACATGAAATATAAATGTGAATATTTTACTTGTCTGACGTCATACAGCAATAGGCGTTGTCAAGACGTCGGATCAACACAATGTGTGAATGCGAAGAAAACGAAAGAGTTCCTTACATTTTCTACTTTAATTTCATAAAACAAAACATTCGTTCAATGTAATAAAACAATAACTAATCAAAGAAATCAAATATCGAAAAATATTCAACTCATGACCGAACAATAATGATATTTAACTCCTGCGCGACGCACAATCGTGAATTAATCTGTTGTTCGGTCGCTCGTTGGATATTTTTCTCTATTCTTTAGTTAATTATTCTATAATTAATTATGATTGCAGAAATTGTAAAAGTTCTACATATGTTTGTAAGTCAATTAGATTGACACCGCTGTTTCAATATACATAATCACTATTTATCGTTCTTTATAGGTGTGTGTGAAGTTTCGAAGACTCATATAAAAATGGTTTGATCAACAAGTATTGTGTCACTACCTGGAAAGAGATGAGACGGATTTGTGACTTCTAAAATTCCATCTTTTGTTTACAATGTTTATGTTTTGGATATATGTGAGATTCAAAGTTGTGCAGTGCATTACGATTCTTTAAAGAGAACTATGAAAGCAATAGTGTTTAAGATTTATTTTACTGGATCAACATTATATGTGTCATGAAGATTAAGATAAAGTATGTACATCCTCTGGCATTTTAAAAGGTTAGAAATCGTGCTCATCGTATATCATAGATATTGAAAGTGCTTTTTAAATGCGTCAGCGATCATCTTTCATCCCTTTAGATAAAGTGTCCTACATGGGATAAACTGACCGCACTCGACTCATGTGCTTGCATAGTCCACAACTGCCACCATTGGTAACCTGAAGTTCTTATTTTCAAGTGGCTAAATTTTGAACCATTGAATTAGAACTCTCCTGACCGTTTAGCAATGCCGATGTCTTCTGTAAGTATTCTGCTAAAATCATAGTTAAATTCATCTTATGATGTACACCTTTTTAAAAGGCTTTTGGAACATTTGATAAACAAAAATACATTTGATTTTATGGATGATCTCAGAAAAAATTGACCGATCCTTGCTTGATTGTATCATTTCATTCCTCTGCATACTCACGAAGATTAATCAACTTAAAATTATAAAATCTTCTACAACGAATAGACTTCTCAATCGATATAGGAACATGGAAAACATTGAAAATAATAGAAAATATTGATAATAAGATAGCATTACAGCCGTCCTTTAGTGTCAAACAACAGTATTTTAGTGCCATACAATCGTATTTCAGCATCAAACAATTCTATTTCAGCGTCAAGCATTTGTATTTAAGTGTCAATCAATCGTGTTCAACCGTCAAACAATATTACACCAGCGTCAGTCCATGGTATTTCAGCTTGGAAGTAGGTGTTATAATAACCATAATTGTTAAGATTCACATATATTTTCAATTAACTCCTGCAATTATACAGACAGTTTCAAACAATTCATTATAACATCAGTTTAGAAAATGAAGCTTCATTGTGAATATGCTGAAATTCTATCAATAAAAATTGGGTAAAAAATTTGTATTAAATATGTTTTTTTTTCAATATCAATTATATTCATGAAATAAGAAACTTTTAAAATGTACTTGCTGTGTTTTTAGATAAAAAAAATCAAGATGAAAAGTTATAAAAGGTATCACCTAATAAACTTTAAAATAAAGAGATATGGTACAATGTATGATTGAAAATGAAACGACTTACATCCAAAGGTCATATGAAGTGGATGTTAGCAGTTATAGACCAACGAGTGGTTTTCAACTATGAAAATCACTAAAACGTTAACGTGTAGTCAGCATAAAAAAACGGCATACAAAATACAAAACAAAGCAATGGTGCCAAATGAATAATTTAACAATATACGAAAAACAAATATGAACAAAATATTGTATTTACAAAAAACAAATATACCAAATAAATTTAGCAAAAATTAACCATTTTGGTAAAAATGGAAATCCACAAAAGGTAATTACAATGTGAATCATCATTTAATTTATGTTGATCATAATTCGGGGAAATTTGTGAAAATCGGTCAATACCATGACCAAATCGAAAGCAGATGTGTAACAATATTAGGTACTTTAAGAATCGATCGTTAGACAGAAATATGCATGTTAATCTTTCAAAAGTTAGTTCGTTGTTCGTTAATAGATAAGAAGAGGCACGTTTATTCACGCACACTTTATTTGTATTGTTAATTTGCATTATTATTGTTATTAGTATTAATGTGTTGTATTTTATAAGAATGAAATATAGTATATACGTTTATAAGTAGTACACACCTTTTGATTTTTGTTTTTGGTTAGTTTACATGTATAGAATATGAATACTTTATATTTAGAAGAACGTAGTGGTGGAAATAAACTCATCATAGATAACAGGACTAAATTTAGTATATACGTCAGACGCGTTTCGTCTACAAAAGACTCATCAGTGACGCTCGAATTCAATCAGGTTAAAATGCCAAATAAAGTACGAAGTTGAAGAGCATTGAGAACCAAAATTCCTAAAAGTTTTGCCAAATAAAGCTAAGGTAATCTATGCCTGAGGTAGAAAAGCCTTAGTATTTCAAAAAATTCAAAAAATTGTAAACAAATAAAAACATATCAATGACAATTCATGTCAGCTAAACAGTGTTGACTACTGGGCTTGTGATACCCTCGGGGAAATAAATCTCCACCAGCAGTGGCATCGACCCAGTGGTTGTAAATAAACTCATCATAGATACCAGGACTAAATTTAGTATATACGTCTACAAAAGACTCATCAGTGACGCTCGAATTCAAAAAGGTTAAAAGGCCAAAAAAAGTACGAAGTTCACTAGGCAGTCAGGTCATCGTTTCAGATTCTTAAAATTTTTTGATAATACACATTGTACACAACTAGTTATTAGCGTCATAAACAACGAAAATTAAATAAATTTAATGACGTTATTTTAATTTTAAAAAAGGCAATACAATTACCCATTGCTTTTTGGATTCTGTATCGGCGAAATGTTAAATGATTTAACAAAATTTGAGTTTCCTTGCATTTTGAGCAACGGTTAAAAATTAATTACAAACAAAATGCCAAACCATATGTTATTATATTCAAATTACTTCTTAAACTCCTCACTTGTATATTCAGCGGAAAAAGTAATTGAAATTTGAGGTAAGTGTTCTCAAGTACACATTTTAAAAACATGCGGAAGATACAATGTGTATATTAAAAGTCAATATCGTGAGAGTATCTTACAACATCATAGAAATCAAAAGTATCCTTTGCGAAGTAACCACAATACAGAATGATTTTAGGCTACACGAAACATGCGGAATCACTTCAGTCATTTTATAGTAAAAATCAACAAAACGCATTTTGTGCAGCCTCTTTCTACTTGCAGCGTTTTCCATCATCTGAAGTTCATTGATGTAGATTAAATGCAAAAGACGCACAGAAGTATAGATTATCAAAACTTCTACATTGATTTGTAAAATATCAGCAATGAGCGATAATGTAAGTTTTGTGTGGTCAGTGAGCACAGCAAACGAGCTGTGACTAATATTTGTACGATATTCATACGAAGAAACCCCGATTATCAATTAATCATAGCTGTTTTGTTTTTATCTTCATAAGACAGTTTGACGCTTGACAACAGCAAGCTTGATAATGACTCCTGACACAATGTGACGTCGCTGATAACATCTCCTCAGAGATAATGACATCGCTGATAATGTTATTATCGTCTCAAAGATATGTGACTTAGGCAGAGAGTGAACAGGCTTGTATAGGCGTAGGGAGGGACGATAAATAAAGTTGATTAAGTCACTTGAGATGATCCTCTACTAGTATTTATTTAAAAGTAAATAAAAGAGAATACAATTGAGAATGAAAAACGGCGAACACATTAAAGAGTTAACAACCAGAACAAAGAGCAGACAACGGCCGATCTGGGCAAGTTATTTAAATGTCATAAAATGAGATACTTTTTATCCAGCCTTTACAAATTGAATCCCATGGAGGCTTATGATAGTAATCTTGCATAGTTAAAAATTAAAAAAACACAATTGTACAAATAAACCTTCCGAAGCAGATCCGATCACAATCCGTTTTTTGTTGGATTTCAAATTTCTTTTTCGTTACATTTATATGTTTACATAGATTTGTTTCTTCTTATGTAAAATTCATTGAGATATATCAAATGCAAAAGACGCACAAAAGTATGAGTTATCGCGTTCTCTTACTCTGATGTTGAAAAAATCAGCCGCAAGTAACATTGTGAACCGTGAGCGCAGCGTTCTGTCTTATTAGAGGATGCCTTATACTCTCTATTCATCATAAAATTTAAGAATATAATGGCACAACGTAGACAAATCAATGTTTTGCAATCACAACAAACTTCAATGATTCGGATAATAGACTTTGTAATAGGCTTTAAATAATTTTTGGAATTCAATCTGATTTACACAGCTGTTTCAATATACCTCATCAATATTAATTGTTCTTTATAGGTGTGTATGAAGTAAAGAAGTCTATTGTAAAAATGAAAGAGTTTCATCGTCATGTGTTATGTTATTACCAGAAATAAGAGATGAGACGGATATGTGATTCATAAAAATCTCATCTTTTGAGGATAATGTTTATTATGTGATGGATTTATGTGAGATTCATAGTTTTTGCAGTGCATCCTATTCCTAAATTAGACATGAAAGCAATACTGTTTAAGATTTATTTTACTGGAACAACAATTATTTGCCGTGAATATGAAGATAAAACATTCACATCCCGTGGTACTTTTAAAGGGAAAAAATATGCGTGATCATCGCGTGTGACTGTCATAGATATTGAAAGTGCTTCTGAATGCATCACCGATCAATTTTGATCCCTTAAGATAAAGTGTCCAGTTTGTGATTATCTAACCGCATGTTACTTATTTGCTCCGCAAATGCATCACTTTCAAACCTGAAGTTCTTCCTTTGGGTGACGAGCTATACTTTGGACTATTAGATTATCACCAAGTCGTTTAGCGATGCCGATGTTTTCTGCAAGTATCGTAATATATAGCATTACAACCGTATTTTAGTGTCAAACAATAGTTTTTCGTCCTCTTTAAACCGGTGTTTGGAACATTTGATTAACAAGATATTATAATACATCGTTGTTTAATAAGATAACTTTTTAACCGAACTTTAGTGTTAAACAAAAGTTTTTCGGCGTCATTCAATCGTATTTCAGCGTCAAATAGTCGTACTTGAGCTTCAAACAATCGTTCTTAAGCGTCAAACACTTACTTAACCGTCATGCATTAGTCCATCAGAGTCAAACTATCGTCTTTCAGCGTGATAATAGTGGTTAAGACGACCATAGCGGTCCAGACATATATATGTATCGTAAAATATCAGCCGCAAGCCACGATGTGAACCTTTTTGGCGAGTGAGCTCAGCAAACAAGCTTTACAGATTAACATTGTGTCGAGCGACTGCTATTTTACGAAACCTTTACGAAGAAACCAGATTATCTGTTCACCGTTCTTTGACTGGCCTTTCTGCTCTTTCACTGACATTTTTACGCTTGAAAAAACCAAGCTTGATAAAGTTTCTCCAAACATTGTGACGTCGCTGATAACGTCTTTTTTGGTGACTTTGTTATAGGCTTTTATTATTTTTGGAATCCAATCTGCTTTACACTGCTGTTTCAATGTACATCATCACTATTGATTTTCTTTATAGGTGTGTATAAAATTAAGAAGTCTAATATAAATATGGTGTTCGTAACACATCCTCTGGCATTTCAAAAGGTTTGAAATCTGCGTGCTCATCGTACTCATAGATTTTGAACGTGCTTCTGAATGCATCCCCGGTCAGCTTTGATTCCTTTTGATAAAGTGTCAAGGTTTGGACAATCTGACTGCAATTGACTCTTTTGCTTGCATGGTCTGCATATTACACTATTGGTAATCTGAACTTGTTTTATTTGAAGGGCTAAATTCTGGACCATTGGATTAGAACTTTTCTAGCTGGATTTCAATATCGATGTCTTTGTAAGTATCCTGCTTATATCATAGTTTAATTAATCTTATAATGTACACCTCTTTAAACGCTGTTTGGAACATTTGTTAAACAAGAATTCATTTGATGTTATGCATGTTCGCAGTATTAATTGGGCTATAAAGATTAATATTGTCTTCAGCGGCTCAAAGAATGTTTTTGATTTCAGAATAGAACTACAATAAATAGTTTTGCAATCACCACAGAATGTAATCAAATGTAATTAAATGCATTATAACATAGCAATGAATTGCATTGATTATTAATGTGAAATAAACGGGGTTATTTAACTTCACTTATGTCGTACCATTAAAGGCGTTGTCAAGACGTCAGATCAAAACAAATTGTGAATGCGAAGAAAAAGATATAGTTTCTTTTATTTTCTTCTTTCTTTAGTTTCATATAATAACAGCATGTTGCCAATGTAATAAAAAGAATAACTAATCAAAGAATTCAAGTATTTGACTCGTGACCGAACAATACTGATAATTACTTCATGTGCTACGCGCACTCGTGAATAAATGTGTTGTTTTGTCACTCGTTAGATGTTTGTCTTTATTTGAATTCTTCGATCAGTTATTCTATAAATGATAATGATTGCAGATTTTGTAGGAGATTCAACAGATGTTTGGAATTCAATTAGGTTGCTATTTATAATTTTTTTTCAGGTATGTGTAAAGTTTTGAAGTCTATCTTAAAAATTGTAGATTAATGACAGGTTATTTAAAGTCAAATTCGAGGGCTGAATATGAATTGTGAAGGCAGATATCGATATTGGCCCCGGAGTAAAAAAACAACAACATTGACTTCCAGCTATAATTTTCCATGCAAAAACGTAAACACTAGTATAAAATGTGTGATAAATATGGATTATATATTAAGGAAATTGACGTATATCTACAGTTATTATAAAGTGAAAAAAGAGAACTTTGCTAATTATCGAAATACTTTGTTTATCCAGCTGATACGGATGTATTATACAGATTCTTATGATAGCATATAACTTGGTATTGTCAAAGATTAAAAGACACTATTATACAAATAACCGTGTAGGAACACCTCTGATTACAACAATCTTTAGAGAAATTAAATAACCTCATCATAGATACCAGGATTAAAATTTTATATTTATGCCAGACGCGCGTTTCGTCTACAAAAGAATCATCAGTAACTCCCGAATAAAAAAATAGGAAAAAGGCACGATTAAGTACGAATTTGAAGAGCATTGAGGACCAAAAATCCTATCTAAATTTTGCTCAATACAGTTTAAAAGGTAATCTATTTGTGAGGTAGAAAGCCTTAGTATGTCAAAAATTCAAAGTTTTGTTTAAAAGTTAATTTATAATTATGAACATATCAATGATAACTCAAGCCAACACATTAGTGCTGACTACTGAGCTGGTAATACCCTCGAGGAAATAAATATCCACCTGCAGTTCCTCAGTATTTAGAAATCTATACTGCTTTTTGTATACTTTTGTTTGTCTATTGATTTGTTTTTGGTCATTCAGTTGCTATTTGATTTTTTGTTTTGAAATTGCTATTGTGACATATTAAACCTACTATGTCTGTTTGTTGTGATTACACATTGTTGTCAATATAATGAAATTTGACGCGACTGTCTTTCAAGTGAGGGTTTTGCAAGCTATGAAACCAGGTTTAATCCACCATTTTCTACATAAGAAAATGCCTGTATCAAGTCAGGAATAATAAAGAATTTAGTCATTCTTTTTTTTTTTTTTAAGCTTTTTATTTTGATATTTGATTAATAAAGACATTGAGAAAAAAAAAATATCACTTTTCAACATATTAGCATTGCAACTTCTATTTCAGCGTAAAAAAATCGAACTTAAGCGTCAAACATTAGTAATTTAGCGTCAAACGCTAGTAATTAAGCGTCAAACATTCGTACATAAGCGTCAAACTATAGTACGTCAACGTCATAATAGCGGGTAGAACGCCAGTAGCGATTCAATTTCATATTACCGCCTGAAAACATTCAGGCACTTTTAAACTATATATTGTTAGAACATTTTAGCAAAGAAAACTATTTTAAGTATTGAATATTCGGAAAATATCTCGATAAAAATGGGGGTAAAAGACTTTGTTAATTTATATCAGTTATGTTTTTTTCTTAATTGGTTACTGTGGAATCATCATTGTTTGTTTGATGTCAATTTTCGTGGGTTTCCTGGATTAAGTTGGTCAACAATTTAAATGTTCAATGGCTGTATATTCTTATAAAAGCATAACCACCAATTCAAGTCACCACAAAAACGCAAGTTTTGTTCAATCAACGAAAATTGATGCTCACAAAAGTAGTGAATCCGCACTATATTTGTGAGATTATAAACAGTAGACATTTTCAGTGTTAATTTGTCTTTTCGAATGTACTTTCTGTTTTTTTGTTAGATATGGTATTTAGATGAAATTTAATACAAGATATCACCTAATAAACTATATAACAAATGAAAGTGGTATGATTGAAAAATGATACAACTAACAACCAAAGTCCAATTGAAGTGGATTTATGCAATTATCGTCAATCTGGCGACCTTTAACTATGAAAACACAAATACCGTTTAGTCAGCTGTAAAAGGCCCCAACATTGTTTGCAGAGATACGAATAAACTCATCATATATACCAGGAATTAATTTTATATATACGCAAGACGCGTTTCGTCTACAAAAGACTCATCAGTAGCGCTCGAATCCAAAAAGGTTAATAGGCCAAATAAAGTACGAATATGGCAAATAATATGTCGCTTATGAGTTGATATAAATACACTATGAGTTACACAGCGTGCAATTGTCCTAAGACGAGAATTTATCGGTTCAACAAAATTGACCCGATGATTCCGTATTAGGACAATTGAACACTGTGTAACAAATTTATTATGATTTTGTTATTTTACATATTATTATATTTAAATCAAATTTAAGTACAATATCAACCAAATATTATAGATATTTATTATAGATGAAGTTGAGAAGTCTTATATAAAAATGGTAGAGTTTCATCGTCATCTGGTATGTCACTAACGGAGGAGAGATGAGACGGATATGTGAATTATAAAAATCTTATCTGTTTCGGATAATGTTAATTGTGTGATGGATGTCTGTGTGATTCATAGTTTTGCAGTGCATCCCAATCTTAAATGAACATGAAAGCAATACAGTTTAAGATTTATTTTACTGGAACACATTATATTTGTCGTGGAGATGAAGATAAAGCATCCACATCTCGTGGTGATTTAAAGGGGTTAGAAATCTGCCTTATCATCGCATTTCATAGATATTGAACGTGCTTCTGAATATATCACCAGTCAACTTTGATCCCTTGTGTACCGTTTGTGATTATCTTACTTATTTGCTTGCATGGTCAGAAAGTGTATCAATTTATAACCTGAATTTCTTCTTTTGATTGATGGGCTTATACTTTGGACCATTGCATTATCTCCTAGCTAGTTAGCAATGCCGATTTTTTCTGTAAGTATCATACTAATAGCATAGTTTAATCATTTTATAATGTACAACTGTTTAAACGTTGTTTGGAACATTTGATAAATAAGATAGTATAATAAATCTTTGTTTAATAGTATTATATTTTAACCGTACTTAAGTGTCAAACAATAGTTTTTCGGAGTCATACAATCGTATTTCAGCGTCAAATAATCGTACTTCAGCGACAAACAACCGTCCTTAAGCGTCACATACTCATTTAACCGTCATCCAAGTAAGTAACAGACTTATATCATAGCTTAATCATTTTATAATGTACACTTTTTTCAACAATGTTTGGAACATTTGATAAACAAGATAGTATAATACCTCGTTGTTAAATAGTATAACATTTTACCCGTACTTTAGTGATAAAACAATAGTTCTGCGGCGTCATACAATCGTATGTCAGCGTCAAATAGTCGTACATCAGCGTCAAACAACCGTCCTTAAACGCCAAACACTTACTTTACCGTAGTGTAAGTTAGTTACAGACTAATAGCTTAGTTTAATCATCAATTATGTACACCTTTTTAAACGTTGTTTGGGACATTTGATAAACAAGATAGTATAATACATCGTTGTTTTATAAGATAACAATTTAACCGTACTTTAGTGTCAACCAATAGTTCTTCGGCGTCATACTATCGTATTGCAGCGTCAAATAATCGTAATTCAGCGTCAAACAACGGTCGTTAAGCGTCAAACACTAACATAACCGTCATCCAAGTAAGTATCAGACTAATAGCATAGTTTAATCATCAATAATGTACACAATTATAAACGCTGTTTGAAACATTTAATAAATAAGATAATATAATACATTGTTGTTTAATAGAAGATCATTTTAACCGTTTTTAAGTGTCACACATCAGTATTTCGGCGTCATACAATCGGACTTCAGCGTCAAGTAATCGTACTTCAGCGTCAAAGAACCGTCAAACACTTATTTAACCGTATTCCAATTAGGTATCAGATTAATAGCATAGTTTAATCATTATATAATGTACCCCTCTTTGAACGATGATCGGCATCATACAATCGTAATTCAGCGCCAAATAATCGTCTCTCAGAGTCAAAAAACCGACCTTAAGCGTCAAACACTTACTTTACCGTCATTCAAGTAAGTGACAGACTAATAGCATAGTTTAATCATTTTATAATGTACACATCTTTAAACGATGTTTTGAAAATTTAGTTAACACTATGATATAATACATCGTTGTTTTATAATATAACAATTCAACCGTACTTTAGAGTCAACCAATAGTTCTTCGGCGTCATACAATCGTATTTCAGCGTCAAATAATCGTATTTCAGCGTCACACAACCGTCTGCAAGCGTCAAACACTTACTGAACCGTCATCAAAGTAAGTAACAGACTTATAGCATAGTTGTATCAATTTATAATGTACAAATCTCTAAACGTTGTTTGTGACATTTTATAAATAAGATAACATAATGCGTCGTTGTTTAATAGTATAATATTTTTATAACCGTACTTAAGTGTCAAACAAAAGTTTTTCGGTGTCATACAATCGTATTTCAACGTCAAATAGTCGTATTTCAGCGTCAAATAGTCGTACTTCGGCGTCAAACAACCATCATCAAGCGTCAAACACTAATTTAACCGTCATCTACGTTAGTATCAGACTAAAAGCATAGTGTAATCATTGATGATGTACGCCTCTTTAAAAGGTGTTTGGGACATTTGATAAACAACATAATAAAATATATCGTTGTTTAATAAAATGGCATTTTAACCGTACTTTAGTGTCAGCCAATAGTTCTTCGCCGTCATACAATCGTATTCCAGCATCAAATGATCGTACTTAAGAGTAAAACAACCGTCCTTAAGCGTCAAACACTTACTTAATCGTCATCCAAGTAAGTAACAGACTAATATCATAGCTTTATCATTTTATAATGTACACTTTTGTAAACAATGTTTGGAACATTTGATAAACAAGATAGTATAATACCTCGTTGTTTGATAGTATAACATTTGACCCGTACTTTAGTGATAAAACAATAGTTCTGCGGGGTCATACAATCGTATATCAGCGTCAAAAAGTCGTACATCAGCCTCAAACAACCGTCCTTCAACGTCAAACATTTACTTAACTCTCATCAAAGTAAGTATCATACTTCTAGCATTGTTTAATCATCAAAAATGTACACCTTATTAAACGGTTTTTGGGACATTTGATAAACAAGATAGTATAATACATTGTTGTTTTATAAGATAACAATTTAACAGTACTTTAGTGTCAACCAATAGTTCTTCGGCGTCATACTATCGTATTTCAGCGTCAAATAATCGTACTTCAGCGTCAAACAACCGTCCTTAAGCTTCAAACACTAACTTAACCATTATCCAAGTAAGTATCAGACTAATAGCATATATAAATTATCAATAACGTACACCTTTGTAAACGGTGTTTGGGACATTTGATAAACAAGATAGTATAATACATCATTGTTTTATAAGATCACAATTTAGCCGTACTTTAGTGTCAACTAATAGTTCTTCGACGTCATACAATCGTATTTTAGCGTCAAATAGTCGTATTTCAGCGTGAAATAATCGTCATTAAGCGTCAAAAACTAATTTAACAATCATTCAAGTAAGTATCAGACTAATAGCATAGTGTAAACATTGATGATGTACGCCTCTTTAAACGGTGTTTGGAACATTTGATAAACACGATAATATAATACATTGTTGTTTAATAAGATAGCATTTTAATCGTAATTTAGTGTCAAACAATAGTTCTTTGCCGTCATTACAATCGTATTGCAGCGTTAAATAATCGTACTCCAGCGTCAAACCACCGTCGTTAAGCGTCAAACACTTACTTTACTGTCATTAAAAGTAAGTTACATACTTACAGCATAGTTTAATCATCAATAATGTACACCTTTTTAAAAAGTGTTTGGGACATTTGATAAACAAGATAGTATAATACATCGTTGTTTTATAAGACAAGAATTGAACCGTACTTTAGTGTCAACCAATAGTTTTTCGGCGTCATACAATCGTATTTCAGCGTCAAACAATCGTTCTTCAGCGTCAAACAACCTTCATTAAGCGTCAAACATTTATGTAATCGTAATCCTAGTAAGTAACAAACTTGAAGCATAGTTTAATAATTTAATAATGTACACATTTATAAACGCTGTTTGAAACAATTAATAAATAAGATAATATAATACACTGTTAATTAATAGTAGAACATTTTTAAGTGTCACACATCAGTTCTTCGGCATCATACAGTCGTATTTCAGCGTCAAGTAATCGTACTTCAGCGTCAAAGAACCGCCCTTAAGAGCCAAACACTAATTTAACCGTATTCCAATTAGGTATCAGATTAATAGCATAGTTTAATCAATAATAATGAACAACTCTTTAAAAGTTTTTCGGCGTCATACAATCGTAATTCAGCACCAAATAATCGTACCTCAGAGTCAAACAACCGAATTTAAGCTTCAAACACTAACTTTACCGTCATTCAAGTAAGTGACAGACTAATAGCATAGTTTAATCATTTTATAATGTACACCTCTTTAAACATTTAGTAAACAATATAATATAAGACATCGTTGTTTTATAATATAACAATTCAACCGTACTTTAGTGTCAACCAATAATTCTTCGGCGTCATACAATCGTATTTCAGCGTCAAATAATCGTACTTCAGCGGCACACAACCGTCCGCAAGCGTCAAACACTAACTAAACCGTCATCAAAGTAAGTAACAAACTTATAGCATAGTTGTATCAATTTATAATGTACAAATCTTTAAACGGTGTGTGTGACATTTTATAAATAAGATAACATATTGCATCGTTGTTTGATAGTATAATATTTTTATAACCGTACTTAAGTGTCAAACAAAAGTTTTTCGGTGTCATACAATCGTTTTTCAGCGTCAAATAGTCGTATTTCAGCGTCAAATAATCGTACTTCGGCGTCAAACAACCATCATTAAGCGTCAAACACTAATTTAACCGTCATCTAAGTAAGTATCAGACTGAAAGCATAATGTAATCTTTGATGATGCACGCCTCTTTAAAAGGTGTTTGGTACATTTGATAAACACCATAATATAATATATCGTTGTTTAATAAGATAGCATTTTAACCGTACTTTAGTGTCAGCCAATAGTTCTTCGGCGTCATACAATCGTATTCCAGCATCAAATGATCGTACTTCAGAGTCAAACAACCGTCCTTAAGCGTCAAACACTTACCTAATCGTCATCCAAGTAAGTAATAGATTAACAGCATAGTTTAATCATTTTATAATATACACCTCTTTAAACGGTGTTTGGGACGTTTGATAAACAAGATAGTATAATACATCGTTGTTTGATAAAATAACATTTCCATCGTACTGTAGTGTCAAGCAAAAGTTTTAGGCGTCATACAATTTTATTTCAGCTTAAACAACCGTTTTAAGCGTCAAACATTAATTCAACTGTAATCTTAGTAAGTAACAAACTTGTGGCATAGTTTAATAATTTAATTATGTACTCATCTATAAACGGTGTTTGAAACATTTAATAAATAAGATGATATAATGCATCGTTGTTTAATAGTTTAACATTTTAACTGTTCGTAAGTGTCACACAACAGTTCTTCGGCGTCATACAATCGTATTTCAGCGTCAAGTACTCGTACTTCAGCGTCAAACAACCGCCTTTAAGAGCCAAACACTATTTTAACCGTATTCCAATTAAGTATTAGGCTAATAGCATAGTTTAATCATTAATAATGTACACCTCTTAAAACGCTGTTTGTAACATTTGATATAACCAAATAATATACTACATCGTTTTTCAATAAGACAGCATTTTAAGCTCACTTTAGTGTCAAACAATGGTTCTTCGTCGTCATATAATTGTATTGCAGCGTCAAATAATCGTACTTTAGCTTTAAACAACCGACCTTTAGCGTCAAACACTTTCTTTACCGTCATCCGAGTAAGTAACAAACTAATAGTATACACCTATTGACTGGATGTGAGGGTAATATCAAGTTTGTTGTCCCTGAGGTATCAACTATTGCTCGAGGCAAAGCCGAGAGCAATAGTTAGTATGCGAAGGGACAACAAACTTGCTATAACATTTGATATAACAAAATAATATACTACATCGTTTTTCAATAAGACAGCATTTTAAGCTCACTTTAGTGTCAAACAATGGTTCTTCGTCGTCATATACATATACGTGAACAACACAGCCATTAAGTATTTTATATATATATCAAATAACTAATTTTCTAAAAGTGTATATATCATCTGAAAGAAAACAAAAATGTCATATAACTTTATATGCACATGATGAACTATACTTTTTTTTATAATTCGTTTTGTATTAATAAATATTTCACTAATTTCAAACAAGACTAGAAATACTTGTGTTAAACTTTCTGTGCTTATAAAAAATTCTAGCTAAAATACACCAAACGCAAATTCACTTTTAATATACGGAGAGCGAACCCATATTAAAAATAAGGTACTATATTTTAGATCTTAAACAAATTCCCCGTGAAGATTTTTCTTTTTCTTTTTCATAATTGCTTCTTAAAAGTGAAATTACAATCAACACACACAGATTCCACCGTTTACATTATTAGCGGGAGTTTGACGTTGCAAAGCATATGTAACCAAGCAGAGTAGTCAATGACATCATTATCGTCCAATGAAAAATGAGCATGAAAAAGTACGGGAAAAATGATTATGAAACTATTCACCGGGGCAATAGTCTTTGAAACTATTGACTGGCAAATGGTTCTGTGGAATGAAATAGCACAACTATTTCATTACATTTTATATAGAAAAAACACACTGAAGTATAATAACATGGTTTAATTATTTTATAATGTACTCCTCTTGAAACGGTGTTTGGAATATTTTATAAACAAGATTGTATAATACATCGTTGTTTTATAATATAACAATTTAACCGTACTTTAGTGTCAACCAATAGTTCTTCGGCGTCTAACAATCGTATTTCAGCATCAAACAACCGTCCTCAAGCGTCAAACACTTACTTAACCGTCATCAAAGTAAGTCACAGCCTTAAATCATAGTTGAATCAATTTATAACGTAAAAATATGTAAACGGAGTTTTGGGACATTTTATAAATAAGATAACATAATGCATCGTTGTTTAATAGTATAATATTTTTAGAACCGTATTTAAGTCTCAAACAATAGTTCGTCGGTGTCATACAATCGTATTTCAGCGTCAAACATTCATCCTTAAACGTCAAACACTTATTTAACTGTCATCAAAGTAAGAATCAGACTATAATAGCATAGAATAATCATCAATAATGTACACCTTTTTAAACGGTGTTTGGAACATTTGTTAATCAAGATAATATAATACTGTGGATTCATTATTGTTCGTTGGATACCAATTTTCATGGATTTCGTGGGTACAGTGGAACCACAAAATCAAATGTCCAACGAATATCATCTTTTCAATAGGCTTTTTATACAGAGATTGACAAAACCACGAAATCAAATATCCACGAATATGTAAGTTTTCAGCATTCCACGAAGATTGATACCCACGAAAATAAATGAATCCACAGGACATCGTTGTTTAATAAGATAGCATTTTCACCGTACTTAAGTGTCACACAAAAGTTCTTCGCCGTCATATAATTGTATTGCAGCGTCAGGTAATCCTTAAATGTCAAACACTTACTTACCCGTCATCCAAGTAAGAATCAGACTAATAGCATAGATTATTCATCAATAATGTACACCTTTTTAAACAATGTTTTGGACATTTGATAAACAAGATAGCATTAGGCCGTGTTCACATTGACCTAAATTCGGTGTTGTGTTAGTGTAACTCACACGTAAACTAAACACAATTGCGTTCCCATTGATAAAACTCAATGTTTACATGTAGTTTAAATCATGTTTTATCTACACACATTCGATAGTCAATGTAGGCCTTGTGTAGGTGATGTGTACACAAAACTAGGCATTAAGGACATTAGTTTTACAAAGCTTTCAACGGTGTTTGGGACATTTTATAAATAAGATAACATAATGCATCGCTGTTTAATAGTATAACAATTTAACCGTACTTTAGTGTCAACCAATAATTCTTCGCCGTGCTACAATTGTATTGCAGCGTCAAATAATCGTATTTCAGTGTCAAACAACCGTCATCAAGCGTCAAACACTTACTTAAGTGTCATCAAAGTAAGTCACAGCCTTATAGCATAGTTGACTCAATTTATAATGTAAAAATCTTTAAACGGTGTTTTGGGACATATTATAAATAAGATAACATAATGCATCGTTGTTTAATAGTATAATATTTTTATAACCGTATTTAAGTGTCAAACAATACCTCTTCGGCGTAATACAATCGTATTTCACCGTCAAACAACCGTCATTAAGCGTCAAACACTAATTTTACCGTCATCTAAGTAAGTATCAGACTAAAAGCGTAGTGTAATCATTGATGATGTACGCCTCTTTAAAAGTAGTTTTGGACATTTGATAAACAACATAAGATAATACATTATTGTTTAATAAGATAGCGTTTTAACCGTACTTAAGTGTCACACAAAGGTTCTTCGGCGTCATTCAATCGTACTTCAGCGTCAAATAATCGTACTTCAGCGTCAAACAACCGCCCTTAAGCGTCAAACACTTACTTAAGCGTCATCAAAGTAAGTATCAGACTAATAGCATAGTTTAATCATCAATAATGTACACCTTTTTAAACGGTGTTTGTAACATTCGATAAACAACATAATGTAATACAAAGTTGTTTAATAAGATAGCATTTAACCGTAATTAAGTGTCACACAAAAGTTTTTCGCCGTCATACAATTGTACTGCAGCGTCTAATAATCGTACTTCAGCGTAAAACAACCTTCCTTAAACGTCAAACACATACTTAACTGTCATCAAAGTAAGTATTATACTTACAGCATAGTTTCATCATCAATAATGTACACCTTTTTACACGATGTTTTGGACATTTGATAAACAAGATAGTATAATACATCGTTGTTTTATAAGATAACAATTTAACCGTACTTTTGTATCAAACAATAGTTTTTTGGCGTCATATAATTGTATTTCAGTGTCAAATAATCGTACTTTAGCGTCAAACAACCGTTCTTAAGCGTCAACCACTTAGTAAACAGTCATCCAAGTAGGTAACAAACTAATAGCATGGTTTAATCATGTTTTTGGGTATACCTATTTAAAAAAGGGACGAAAGATACCAAAGGGACAGTCAAACTCATAAATCTAAAACTAACTGACAACGCCATGGCTAAAAATGAAAAAAGACAAATAGAAAAACAATAGTACACATGACACAACATAGAAAACTAAAGAATAAACAACACGAACCCCACCAAAAACTAGGGTGATCTCAGGTGCGCCGGAAGGGTAAGCAGATTCTGCTCCACATGCGGCACCCGTCGTGTTGCTGATGAGATTACAAATCCGGTAAATAGTCTGATTCGGTAGGTCAAATTCATGAAAGGGAAGGGGATTGTAGTTACAACGTAAGGAACATATCCGATATCATTTGTAAAACGGTAATTCCATAACGGTCAACCATCTCGTGATGGCGTCCGTAAAATTTACGAAGGGATGATTTCAACTTCACCATTTTAAACGTCGTTTGGAACATTTGATAAATAATAAAATATAATACATCGTTGTTTAATAAGATAAAAATTCAACCTGACTTTAGTGTCAACCAATAGTTCTACGTCGTCATACAAAGTCATCAAAGTAAGTATCAGACTAACAGCATAGTTTAATCATCAATAATGTACACCTTTTTAAACGGTGTTTGGAACATTTGATAAACAAGATAGTATAACACATCGTTGTTTAATAAAATAACATTTCCATCATACTGTAGTGTCAGGCAAAAGTTTTCGGCGTCATGCAATTTTATTTCAGCGTAAACAACCGTTGTAAGCGTCAAACATTAATTCAACCGTAATCCTAGAAAGTAACAAACTTGTAGCATAGTTTAATAATTTAATAATGTACACATCTATAAACGGTGTTTGAAACATTTAATAAATAAGATAATATAATGCATCGTTGTTTAATAGTATAACATTTTAACCGTTCTTAAGAGTCACACAACAGTTCTTCGGCGTTATAAAATCGTATTTCAGCGTCAGGTTATCGAGCTTTAGCGTCAAACAACCGCCCTTAAGAGCCAAACACTAATTTAACGGTATTCCAATTAAATATCAGACGAATAGCTTAGTTTAATCATTAATAATGTACACCTCTTAAAACGGTGTTTGGGACATTTGATTTACAAGATAATATAATATATCCTTTTTTAATAAGACAGCATTTTAACCGTACTGTAGTGTCAAACAATAGTTCTTCGCCGTCATACAATTGTATTTCAGCGTCAAATAATCGTACTTTAGCCTCAAACAACCAACCTTAAGCGTCAAACACTTATTTTACCGTCCTCCAAGTAAGTAACAAACTAATAGCATGGTTTAATCATTTTTTAATGTTCACCTCTCTAAACGGTGTTTGAAACTTTTGATAAATAATATAATATAATGCATCTTTGTTTAATCAGATAACAATTTAACCTTACTTTAGTGTCAACCAATAGTTCTTCGGCATCATACAATTGTATTTCAGTGTCAAATAATCGTTCTTCAGCGTCAAACAATCGTCCTCAAGCATCAAACACTTACCTAACCGTCATCCTACTAAGTAACAAACGTATAACATACTTTAGTCATTTTTTAATGTACACATCTTAAAACAGTGCTTGGAACAAGATAATATAATACATCGTTGTTTAATCAGATAACATTTAAACCGTACGATAGTGTTTAAAAAGATTTTTTTCGGCGTCATACAATCGTATTTCAGCGTCAAATAATCGTTCTTTAGCGTCAAACAACAGTTCTTAAGCGTCAAACACTAACGTTACCGTCATCCAAGTAAGTATTGGACTAATAGCATGGTTTTATTATTTCATAATGTATACCACTTTAAACGTTGTTTGAAACATTTGATAAATAAGGTTATATAATACATCGTCGTTTAATAATATAACATTTCAACCGTATTTCAGTATCAAATAATAGTTCTTAGGCGTCATACAATCGTATTTCAGTGTCAAATAATCGTACTTTATCGTCAAACAACCGTCCTTAAGCGTCAAACACTTACTAAACAGTCTTCCAAGTAGGTAACAAACTAATAGCATGGTTTAATCATTTTTTAATGTATACCTCTTTAAACGTCGTTTGGACTATTTGATAAATAATAAAATATAGTACATAGTTGTTTAATAAGATAAAACTTTAACCTGACTTTAGTGTCAACCAATAGTTCTTCAGCGTCATACAATTGTATGTCAGTGTCAAATAATAGTTTTTCAGCGTCAAACAACCGTCTATAAGCATCAAACACTTACTTAACCGTAATCCTAGTAAGAAACAAACTTATAGCTTTATTTAATCATTTATTAATGTACACATCTTTAAACGGTGTTTGAAACATAAGATAAATAAGATAATATAATACATTGTTGTTTTATAATACTACATTTTAACCGTACTTTAGTGTCAAACAATAGTTCTTTGGCGTCCTACAATCGTATTTAGCGTCAAACAACCGGCCTTCAGCGTCAAACACTTACTTAACCGTCATCCAAGTAAGTAACAGACTAATAGCATAGTTTAATAATTTTAAAATATACACCTCTTTAAACGGTGTTTGGAACATTTGATAAACAAGATAGTATAATACATCGTTGTTTAATAAAATAACATTTTCATCGTACTGTAGTGTCAAGCAAAAGTTCTTCGGCGTCATAAAATCGTATTTCAGCGTCAAATAATCGTACTTCAGCATGAAAAAACCGCCCTTAAGCGTCAACCACTAACTTAACCGTCATCTAAGTAAGTATCAGACTAAAAGCATAGATTAATAATCAACAATGTACACCTTTTTAAACGGTGTTTGGGACATTTGATAAACAAGATAGTATAATACATCGTTTTTTTAATAAGATAGCATTTTAACCGTACTTTAGTGTCAAACAATAGTTCTTCTTCGTCATACAATTGCATTACAGCGTCAAGTAATCGTACGTCAGCCTCAAACATCCGCCCTTAGGAGTCAAACACTAATTTATCCGTATTCGAATTAAGTATCAGACTAATAGCATAGTTTAATCATTAATAATGTACACCCCTTTAAACGCTGTTTGGACATTAGTTCAACCGTAATCCTAGTAAGTAACAAACTTATAGCATACTTTAATCATTTTTTAATGTATACATCTTTAAACAGTGTTTTGAACAAGATAATATAATAAATCGTTGTTTAATAAGATAACATTTTAACCGTACTTTAGTGTCATGAAATAATTTTTCGACGTCATACAATCGTATTTCAGCGTCAAGTAATCGTACTTCAGCCTCAAACATCCGCCCTTAGGAGTCAAACACTAATTTAACCCTATTCGAATTAAGTATCAGACTAATAGCATAGTTTAATCATTTTTAATGTATACATCTTTAAACTTTAACCGTAATCCTAAAAAGTAACAAACTTATAGCATACTTTAATCATTTTTTAATGTATACATCTTTAAACAGTGTTTTGAACAAGATAATATAATGCATCGTTGTTTAATAAGATAACATTTTAACCGTACTTTAGTGTCATGAAATAATTTTTCGGCGTCATACAATCGTAGTTCATCGTCAAATAATCGTTTTTCAGAGTTAAACAACCGTTCTGAAGCATCAAACACTTACCTTAACGTTATCCAAGTAAGTATTGGACAAATAGCATGGTTTAATCATTTTATAATGTATACCACTTTCTCTAACTCTATGGAAATTTATCCCTTTCCGAACCCATTGTATAAACAAATTTAATCAACGTGTGGTTGCTAGTGATTTCAAAAGATCATTGGATGATTTAAGGGTCATGACCTTTTTAGCTAACTGAAAGAATCAAAATATGATAACAGGTGTTAATGAAATTGACAACTTCGTGCAATGTGAAAGGCACTCGAAGGGGATTTTTGGTTAACAAAAAAAGAAAATGTCTTTTTTATCATTAGAGAAACAGATTCTTACATAGTTACTTGTGGATTATCGGATTTATCCAATCTCGATAGTTAAATTATAAATTTTAAAGTCCTCGCCGAGGCCGATAATCCACTGGTATCAATGTAAGAATCTATATTTAAACATTGTTAGAAACATTTGATAAATAAGATAATATAATACATCGTCGTTTAATAATATAACATTTAAACCGTACGATAGTATCAAATAAAAGTTCATTGGCGTCATACAATCGTATTTCAGTGTCAAATAATCGTACTTTAGCGTCAAACAACCGTCCTTAAGCGTCAAAAACTTACTAAACAGTCATTCAAGTAAGTAACACACTAATAGCATGGTTTAATCATTTTTTAATGTACACCTTTTTAAACGTTGTTTGGGACATTTGATAAACAAGATAGTATTATACATCGTTGTTTTATAAGAAAACAATTTGACCGAATTTTAGTGTCAATCAATAGTTCTTCGGCGTTTTACAATCGTATTCCAGCGTCAAATAATCGTACTTCAGAGTCAAACAACCGTCTTTTAGAGCCAAACACTTAATTAACCGTCATCCAAGTAAGTAACAGACTAATAGCATAGTTTAATCATTTTATAATATACACCTCTTTAAACGGTGTTTGGGACATATGATAAACAAGATAGTATAATACATCGTTGTTTAATGAAAAAAACATTTCCATCGTACTGTGGTGCAAAGAAAAAGTTTTTCGTTGTCATACAATTTTATTTCGGCGTAAACAACCGTTTTAGGCGTAAAACATTAATTTAACCGTAATCCTAGTAAGTAACAAACTTGTAGCATAGTTTAATAATTTAATAATGTACACATCTATAAACGGTGTTTGAAACATTTAATGAATATGATAATATAATGCATCGTTGTTTAATAGTATAATATTTTAACCGTACTTAAGTTTCACACAACAGTTCAACGGCGTCATATAATTATATTTCAGCGTCAAATAATCGTTCGTCAGAGTTAAACAACCACCCTTAAGAGCCAAAAATTAATTTAACCGTATTCGAATTAAGATAATCGTACTTCAGCCTCAAATAACCGACCTTCGGCGTCAAAGACGTTCTTTATCGTCATCCTAGAAAGTAACAAACTAAAAGCATGATTTATTAATTTTGTTAAATGTTCACCTCTTAAAGGTAGTTTGGGGGTTCAAATTTTCGCGCCGTCTGCGCATAAAGTTGCGCATTGATATCGTAAGTGATGTACATTGTCGTAATTTTCCATAACAGTAAAAAATGATCATTTAAATAATCTTTTTTATTCAAATGCATTGAAAAAGAGTTGAATAACTTTTAAATGCAATTTTAAAACTTAATAACATTTATTGTTACAATTGTCATTGTTGAAATATGACTTCCGTTCTAAAAATAAATAGCATGTTTTTGACGAAGGAGATGAATGAAAAGATAATTACTCACATTTATCAAACACGTGAACTGCTTTTCATGAATACTGTAATGCAGATCGAAATTATAGTTAACGATCTTCATTTTGGGAGCTTATGAAGCAGTTTCACTCTTGTCTTACACTAGAAAAGGTCCGACACACATGCGAAAGATGATGTAAACAAATCATGGAAAAGGGGAAATTTAAACTGACAAGTAAGTACTAATGAATTGAATATATATGTTCAAGAGCGATTCACGACCACTGAAAAATAACATGTAAGCGTAAATAATTTCAAAACAATATCCGTGTCGAATAACAAAACAATGACCCCCCCTTTTCAGGCTGAAAATTAATTATAAATGTAACCGAAGGCATAGCTCATGATACGTTTATCATGTAATAGATTTGAAATTTGTGGACCTGAGAAATATGTCATCTGCATAGGGTTCAGACCATTTAGGTTTCTGGGAGAAAAGGTCAAGATTCATGAAAGTAAAGGTTTATATACATGTAATTACATGCATATGCAAACAGAATTTTCTTGTTGTAAACCTGAAGTATACACCTCATCGCTATTAGCCTACTCGGTCGGCCGACCCGACTGCTTGACCTTTTGACGCATACAACAATCACTTTTCCATTGTGACGTCAGATATTTTATTTTATGACGTCAAAATTTTACAAGAACTGTGTGATATCTTGTCATGGCGGACAAATAGCAATAAGGTGTATTCGAATGTGAATGCAGTTGATTTTGCCCTGATTCCAGTAATAACATTTTTGGTTAAGCATGCACACTTAAAATTAAGACATGTGATAACAAAACCAATCTATATAAAACAGATGTGGTATAATTGTCAATGAGACAACTTCAGTGTATCCAAAAGAGACCAAAACGGCACATACATAAACAGCTATAGGTCACCATACGGCCTTCATCAATGAGCAAAGCCCATACCGCATATATACTAGTCAGCAATGAAAGGTCCAGATTTGACAATGTACATGATGTACGTATACATGTACAACAATTCAAACAAGAAAACAAAAGGCCTTATTTTTATATAGAAAAATTAATGAAAAATAAATATGTAACACATAAACAAATGACAACCACTGAATTACAGGCTCCTGACTTTGGACAGACACATACATGAATAATGTGGCGAGGTTAAACAAGTTAGCAAGATCTAGACCGTATAAATTATTTTAAAAAATGAATCATTTCACAAAACTACCTTTCTTACGTATACCGATGGTCTGGATTGAGGGTCCTTCATTTCATTCCCATCTTATTCTTCATACCATTTATCTCTTTTTATTTTTTTCCCATTTTTCCGTACTTCTTATAATTTAACAACCCGTTTTTACTTCATTGTTACATGTATGTCTATTTTCTTTATTTACAAATGAATATAACATGCATTATTCTCTATTCTTTAAAACTTTTCCTTACCCCCTATAAAATATTTGATCCTACAGAACCTTCATGAGAGAAAAACAAAACTTTGACTACCTAAACAGGAAAAGTGGTCTTGTCATAAAGTGATATTTTTCTAAGTTTAAAAGCTTGTTAGGTCTCTACACAGTTATTTCGAAGTGCATTTATTTAATATATTATATATTTATAGACATTAAATGCAAACTTCTAAAATTACACCTGCGCTAATTGGGTGTCATATTCTCTTGGTGGCTTCAGACATTTTTTTAACGTTTTTTAGCTTGTCCATTCATGACCAAAAGTTACAGTATAATTTCAACTCTTTAAATACTTCCTCTTTAAGGCAAATTTATTAAAGGTGTATGAAAAATATATTTCAAGATATGTACATTTTTGTAATCAAATTTATAAAAGTGATTATATAATTGATTTTCATGTGGAATGCATGGTAATGTTCACACAAGAGTCTTCATTTTGTAAATAAAGATAAAATCAAAGGATGTTCCTAAAATGTATCTAATAGGATAGTAGAAACTAACTGATCTTAACCAACTTCGTGTGACCAGAGATTACTAAATTAAAAGCCTACGGACCAAGTTTCATGGCAATTTAATATAAGATATATATATTATAGACAAAATGTTTTTAAAGACTAATTCGATGTACATGTATCAGATATGTAGAATGTTCAATAATTATTCAAAAGTCAAATTATACAAATGTATAAATACATGTATGTGCCTTTTAGCATGTTTTGTAGGTTTTTGAATGAAAAAAAGGGGGGAGGGCTTGTATGAAGAGGTGATATTTTCCTGCAATTTAAAACCTCATGATTTTTTTTGTTGTTTAAAAAATCCCAGTGGCGGATCCAGAATTTTTCATAAGTGGGGGCTCACTGACTGCCTAAAAGGGGACCCCGCTCAGGTCATGCTCCAGTGATTCCCTATATTATTAACCATTTTTCCCAAGGGCTGCCTCTGAATCCTCCCATATGTTTAAAATGTACATTGTACTTGAAATAAAATGGAAATTACAAATAGCATAGTATATTACAATGTACATGTAATAATTTAATAGTACGCTGTGTATTAAAAAGTCTTAGGCCAAAAACACTTGAAATAATTCAGGGTCAATTTAGGCCCCTAGCACATACATTACATTTAAACATGTTAAAAATTCATACTATGGCTGAAATTGTTAAAATTTGATTTTTTGGGAAGCTGATTTCTATTTCATGTTATTTAAGTCTCAAGAGGCATACGTGTATTTGAACCACTTACTATCCTACAGTAGAAAAGAAAATAACATGTGAAATACAGCAGTTACAAAAAATATTGTAAAATGCAGAATTTATGTACATACAAACCTCATCACATTTTTCTTGCTCCACAAAGTTTGTAAGACAAGGGTCAAGACTATTCATACAACTCATTCTGCAAATTTATCTGTGATAAAATTGAGAATGGAAATGGGGAATGTGTCAAAGAGACAACAACCTGACCAAATAAGAAAACAACAGCAAAAGGTCACCAACAGGTCTTCAATGTAGCGAGAAATTCCCGCACCCGGAGGCTACATGTAGATTTAGAGTTTAACAATGAATAATACATATTGATAAAACCCCTATGATAAAAAACAGTAACAGTTGTACCAAGTTACACCACTGTCCCAGGTTAAGGGGAAGGGTTGTCACCTTCAAACATTAACCTCACAACATTATGTATGTGCCTGTCCCAAGTCATGAACCTGTAATTCAGACAGTGATTGTCTTTTGTTGTGTAACATATATTTTTTATTTCATCATTTTGTACATTAATATGCCTTCAGTTTTCTCATTTGAATTGTTTTTCATTAGTCATTGAAGGGCCTTTTACATCTCACTATGCGATAACGACTTTTGACCTGTAGCTGTTAACTTCTGTGTCATTTGGTCTTTTGCAGAGAGTTGCCTCATTAATAATCTATTATCATACATTGTACCACATCTTCCTTTTGTATTGAAACACAAATAATGACACATAAAAACCTTTTAGATATAAAGTCAGATTGAGACTAATGGATAAAAACTAAGCAGACTGTCGGCTTACACTTTTCATATGTTGTCACAAATATGGTTTTTAAAATATGGTTATTAACCAGATGCTCCGCATGAGGCAGCTTTAGACAACCGCAGAGGTCAACCCCTCTTTGAAAAACGAACAACTTCTGTCATTTATTTTGCTAAAAAAATGTCTTTGATGGTCGATGACCCGCAAATTTTATTTTAATTTTATAAAATAGAGACATCAAGCTCTACAGTATGAAATTATGAGCAAGTTCTGTCCTTTATTTTGCTCTGAAAATTCAATCAAAGAGATTTTATGTCTGTTTTTCCTATATTTAGCCTATTTGCACTCATTTTCAGAGGTAAAAAAATCTCTTGGATGGCCGGTGATCCCCAAATTTTATTTCAATTTTGTAAAATAGAGACATCAAGCTATACAGTATGAAAAAATGAGACACTTCTGTCATTTATTTTGCTCTGAAAATTCAATCAAAGAGATTTTATGTCTGTTTTTCCTATATTTAGCCTACTTGCACTCATTTTCAGAGGTCAACAAATCTCTTGGATGGCCGGTTACCCCCCAATTTTATTTCAATTTTGTAACATAGAGACATCAAGCTATACAGTATGAAAAAATGAGCCACTTCTGTCATTTATTTTGCTCTGAAAATTTAATCAAAGAGATTTTAGGTCTGTTTTTCCTATATTTAGCCTATTTGCACTCATTTTCAGAGGTCAAAAAATCTCTTGGATGGCGGATGACCCCAAAATTTTATTTCAATTTTGTAAAATAGAGACATCAAGCTTTACAGTATTAATAAATGAGCCACTTCTGTCATTTGTTTTGCTTTGAAAATTCAATCAAAGTGTATTTGTGTCCATTTTCCCTATAATTCCCTATAACCTATTTGCACTCATTTTCAGAGGTCAAAATATCTCTTACACTGCTAATTTTGCATAGGTACTTTTTCTGTACAAAAAATCTGTAGTACTGGAAAATTACTTTTAAAATATAGTACTTTTTTAGTACTTCAAATTTATTGTAATATTTAAGTACTTGTTTTTTACAGTACTTGATTTGTACTTCAAATTTTAAGTACTCAATTTGTACTTTAATTGTGTAGTACTAAATGTGTACCTCAAATATTAGGTACAAATCAAGTACTGTAAAAAACAGGTACCTAAATATTACAATAAATTTAAAGTACTAAAAAAGTACCATATTTTAAAAGTAATTTTCCAGTACCACAGATTTTTTGTACAGAAAAAGTACCTATGCAAAAGTAGCAGTGTAAGGAGCGATTTTTACGGCATTGCCATTTCTTTTCTCTAGGAAAAGTCTTGAGAGATATCTGCACCACGTTGTTTTATGAACCTTTAGTACATGTATGCCCTGCTGACTGTACATTTTGGGGTCGATTAGACTTGTAGTTTCAGAGTATAACTGATAAGAAGGATGTGGATTTTTTTTTCAGAAGAGATGTAAGAACAATATTGAAATTCAATTCTTCTTGAATAATTGATCATAGGTCTTTCCTTCCATATTGTTTTAATGAAACTGTCATAAATAAACGGTCATACATATTGATTGATTGGTTGGTTGGTTGGTTGGTTGGTTTGTTTATTACTTAAACACTTGGGATAGGGTCTCTTGAAGCAACCGGAAAAAAACTGAGATCTTGGACCCCGTATTGAACACACGAGACGGAAACATGCACTGATTTATTGATTGATTGATTGATTGGTTGGTTGGTTGGTTGGTTGGTTAAACATGTTGATTGGTTGATTAAACACGTTGGTTGGTTGGTTAAACACGTTAGATAGTGTTTCTCGAAACAAGCGAGAAAGAAACTAATGAGATCGTGGACTCCATATTAAACACATGAGACGGAAACATGCACCGATTGGTTGATTGATTGGTTGGTTGGTTCGCTTAACATGTTGATTGGTTGATTGAACACGTTGGTTGGTTGGTTGGTTGGTTGGTTAAACACGTTTGATAGTGTTTCTTGAAACAAGCGAGAAAGAAACAAATGAGATCGTGGACTCCATATTAAACACATGAGACGGAAACATGCACTGATTGGTTGATTGATTGATTGGTTGGTTGGTTGGTTGGCTAAACATGTTGATTGGTTGATTAAACACGTTGGTTGGTTGGTTAAACACGTTGGAAAGTGTTTCTTGAAACAAGCGAGAAAGAAACAAATGAGATCGTGGACTCCATATTAAACACATGAGACGGAAACATGCACTGATTGGTTGATTGATTGGTTGGTTGGTTGGCTAAACATGTTGATTGGTTGATTAAACACGTTGGTTGGTTGGTTGGTTGGTTAAACAACACGTGAACACGTTGATTGGTTGATCAAACACAGTCATTTGTAAGTGGGGGTAAAAAAAAAGGGGGGGGGGGCGGGTCCTAGGGATTTTTTTTTTATATAAACGGAACAGAATGGTTAAAATTGTCGTTTTACAATTTAAATCAATTGCTTCTAAAAATCAATTGTAAACGGTCTTGCCCCACCCCCCCTTTGAAACATGATTGATTGTTATGTGTGTGTGTGTGTTTGTTTGTCTGTCTGTTTGTTTGTTTGTCTGTTTGTTTCTGTAAGGGGTCTATCTTATTCCGGGGAAGTTTCATGTTTAGTTCGGAAAGTTTTTATTTTATTTCAGTTCCAGCGCGCGCGCCAGATTGAGGAGACATCACGTGACGCGGGTTGATAATAACGAAAACTCAGTCTTTTTATTTCTTTTCAGGTGGAGACGTTGAACAGACAACATCTATAGAGATGGAATGTGCACAATGTAATTTCTTTTGTCATTGTAGGAAATTGACATTTCGGTCACAGTTCACCAGCAGTGCATGATTTGGATTTTATTGATCCGGTGTAACTTTAAAACACGCGTTGCATGCTTATTTTCTTGTAATGTACATTTTTCAGCACCAGTTTGTAACACAGATAAGTATTTTAATCTAGGAGCGAACATTTTATTTTAGGATTTCACTGAGATTTACGGCCCTGCACTGCTAATTTTGCATAGGTACTTTTTCTGTACAAAAAATCTGTAGTACTGGAAAATTACTTTTAAAATATAGTACTTTTTTAGTACTTCAAATTTATTGTAATATTTAAGTACTTGTTTTTTACAGTACTTGATTTGTACTTCAAATTTTAAGTACTCAATTTGTACTTTAATTGTGTAGTACTAAATGTGTACCTCAAATATTAGGTACAAATCAAGTACTGTAAAAAACAGGTACCTAAATATTACAATAAATTTAAAGTACTAAAAAAGTACCATATTTTAAAAGTAATTTTCCAGTACCACAGATTTTTTGTACAGAAAAAGTACCTATGCAAAAGTAGCAGTGTAAGGAGCGATTTTTACGGCATTGCCATTTCTTTTCTCTAGGAAAAGTCTTGAGAGATATCTGCACCACGTTGTTTTATGAACCTTTAGTACATGTATGCCCTGCTGACTGTACATTTTGGGGTCGATTAGACTTGTAGTTTCAGAGTATAACTGATAAGAAGGATGTGGATTTTTTTTTCAGAAGAGATGTAAGAACAATATTGAAATTCAATTCTTCTTGAATAATTGATCATAGGTCTTTCCTTCCATATTGTTTTAATGAAACTGTCATAAATAAACGGTCATACATATTGATTGATTGGTTGGTTGGTTGGTTGGTTGGTTTGTTTATTACTTAAACACTTGGGATAGGGTCTCTTGAAGCAACCGGAAAAAAACTGAGATCTTGGACCCCGTATTGAACACACGAGACGGAAACATGCACTGATTTATTGATTGATTGATTGATTGGTTGGTTGGTTGGTTGGTTGGTTAAACATGTTGATTGGTTGATTAAACACGTTGGTTGGTTGGTTAAACACGTTAGATAGTGTTTCTCGAAACAAGCGAGAAAGAAACTAATGAGATCGTGGACTCCATATTAAACACATGAGACGGAAACATGCACCGATTGGTTGATTGATTGGTTGGTTGGTTCGCTTAACATGTTGATTGGTTGATTGAACACGTTGGTTGGTTGGTTGGTTGGTTGGTTAAACACGTTTGATAGTGTTTCTTGAAACAAGCGAGAAAGAAACAAATGAGATCGTGGACTCCATATTAAACACATGAGACGGAAACATGCACTGATTGGTTGATTGATTGATTGGTTGGTTGGTTGGTTGGCTAAACATGTTGATTGGTTGATTAAACACGTTGGTTGGTTGGTTAAACACGTTGGAAAGTGTTTCTTGAAACAAGCGAGAAAGAAACAAATGAGATCGTGGACTCCATATTAAACACATGAGACGGAAACATGCACTGATTGGTTGATTGATTGGTTGGTTGGTTGGCTAAACATGTTGATTGGTTGATTAAACACGTTGGTTGGTTGGTTGGTTGGTTAAACAACACGTGAACACGTTGATTGGTTGATCAAACACATTCATTTGTAAGTGGGGGTAAAAAAAAAAGGGGGGGGGGGCGGGTCCTAGGGATTTTTTTTTATATAAACGGAACAGAATGGTTAAAATTGTCGTTTTACAATTTAAATCAATTGCTTCTAAAAATCAATTGTAAACGGTCTTGCCCCACCCCCCCTTTGAAACATGATTGATTGTTATGTGTGTGTGTGTGTTTGTTTGTCTGTCTGTTTGTTTGTTTGTCTGTTTGTTTCTGTAAGGGGTCTATCTTATTCCGGGGAAGTTTCATGTTTAGTTCGGAAAGTTTTTATTTTATTTCAGGTCCAGCGCGCGCGCCAGATTGAGGAGACATCACGTGACGCGGGTTGATAATAACGAAAACTCAGTCTTTTTATTTCTTTTCAGGTGGAGACGTTGAACAGACAACATCTATAGAGATGGAATGTGCACAATGTAATTTATTTTGTCATTGTAGGAAATTGACATTTCGGTCACAGTTCACCAGCAGTGCATGATTTGGATTTTATTGATCCGGTGTAACTTTAAAACACGCGTTGCATGCTTATTTTCTTGTTATGTACATTTTTCAGCACCAGTTTGTAACACAGATAAGTATTTTAATCTAGGAGCGAACATTTTATTTTAGGATTTCACTGAGATTTACGGCCCTGCACTGCTAATTTTGCATAGGTACTTTTTCTGTACAAAAAATCTGTAGTACTGGAAAATTACTTTTAAAATATAGTACTTTTTTAGTACTTCAAATTTATTGTAATATTTAAGTACTTGTTTTTTTACAGTACTTGATTTGTACTTCAAATTTTAAGTACTCAATTTGTACTTTAATTGTGTAGTACTAAATGTGTACCTCAAATATTAGGTACAAATCAAGTACTGTAAAAAACAGGTACCTAAATATTACAATAAATTTAAAGTACTAAAAAAGTACCATATTTTAAAAGTAATTTTCCAGTACCACAGATTTTTTGTACAGAAAAAGTACCTATGCAAAAGTAGCAGTGTAGATGGCCGGTGACCCCCAATTTTTTTTGCATTTTTTCATTTACAATACTTCCAAGTTAAATTTCACAAAGTATAAGAAAATTCTGTCATATTTTTTCTATACCCCTGAACTACCTTAAACGGTGTTTGAAACTTCTGATAAATAATATAATATAATACATCGTTGTTTAATCAGATAACAATTTAACCTTACTTTAATGTCAACCAATAGTTCTTCGGCGTCATACAATCTTTTTTCAGCGTCAAATAGTCGTACATCAACGTCACACAACCGTCATTGAGCGTTAAACGCTTACTTAACCACCATACAAGTAAGTAACAGACTAATAGCTTTGTATAATTATTTTATAATGTACAGCCCTTTAAACTGTGTTTGGAAATTTGATAAACAAGATAGTATAACATATCGTTGTTTAATGATATAACATCTTAACCGTTCTTTAGTGTCAAACAATAGCTCTTCGGCGTCATACAATTTTATTACAGTGTCAAACAACCGTCCTTAAGCATCAAACACTTACTAAACAGTCATCCAAGTAGGTAACAAACTAATAGGATGGTTTAATAAATTTTAAATGAGCACCTCTTTAAAGTGTGTTTGGGACATTTGTAGAACCATATAGTACTAAAGTATAATATATCGCCGTTTAATAAGATAACATTTTAACCTTACTTAAATGTCAGACAATAGTTCTTCGGTGTCATACAATCGTATTTCATCGTCAAATAATCGTAATTCAGCGTCAAACAACCGTCCTTAATCGTCAAACACTTACTTAACCGTCATCCAAGTAAGTAACAGACTAAAAGATTAGTTTAATCATTTTATAATATACTCCTCGCTAAACGGTGTTTGGGACATTTGATTAACAACGTAGTATAACACATCGTTGTTTAATACGATAGCAATTCAATCGTACTGTAGTGTCAAGCAAAAGTTTTTCGGCGTCATACAATCGTATTTCAGCGTGATATAATCGTTCATCAGCGTCAAACAACCGTTCTGAAGCGTCAAACATAAATTTAAACGTAATCCTAGTAAGTAACAAACTTGTAGCATAGTTTAATAATTTAATAATGTACACATCTATAAATGGTGTTTGAAATATTTAATAAATAAGATAATATAATGCATCGTTGTTTAATAGTATAATATTTTAACCGTACTTTAGTGTCACACAACAGTTCCTCGGCGTCATACAATCGTATTTCAGCGTCAAATATTCTAACTTCGTTGTCAAACAACAGCCCTTAAGAGTCAAACACTAATTTAACCGTATTCGAATTAAGAACAATAGCATAGTTGAATCATTAATAATGTACACCTCTTTAAACGTTGTTTGGAACATTTGATAAGCAAGATAATATAATACATCGTTGTATAATAAGATAGCATTTTAACCGTACTTTAGTGTCAAACAATAGTCTTTGCCGTCATACAATTGTATTGCAGCGTCAAATAATTGTTCTTTAGCCTCAAACAACCGTCCTCAAGCATCAAACACTTACTTATTTTGACTCTGTAATTTAAAAGATCCCGTCAGTATTATATTGGTCTTTTATATGTCATTATGATATATTTCTATTATGAATTACTATATACGTTGAACCACAAACGTCAAAATCATTCAATCGCGTACTGGTATTAACTATTTTTTTGTTCTCATAAATTCTACCTATAACTTTTGGACTAGTTTGAATATCGGTCTATTTCTGTAATTTAATCTTACATACTTTTGACTTTTTAACCCTGTATGCCTACATTGCCTATGTAAATTTTAAAACGGTTTGTATGCACATTGAACGACAAATTTATGTGACGTATAAAACTTTCTGACGTCAGACACTCAAATCAATTAATGTGTTCGTAGATAGAAGATGTTTTTGTGTTCGGTTAAATTGTCCCCTTTTAAAATTGTTATACGATGATGACTGATGTACCCATATTTTGACTATTTTATTAATTGTGACTGTTTATTTAACGCATCATGTAAATATAACGGAATTTGATGAGACTGTTATTAAAGTGAGATGGTTAGCGCTATAGAACAAGGTTTAATCAACCATTTTCTACATTTGAAAATGCCTGTACCAAGTCAGGAATATGACAGTTCTTGTCCATTCGTTTTTGATGCGTTTTGTTATTTGATTTTGCCATGTATTATGGACTTTCCTAATTGATTTTCCTCTGAGTTCAGTATTTTTGTGATTTTACTTTTTACTTAACCGTTATCCTAGTAAGTAACAAATTATAGCATACTTTAATCATTTTTTAATGTACACATCTTTAAACGGTGTTTGGAACAAGGTAATATAATACATCGTTCTTTAATCAGATAACATTTTAACCTTACTTTAGTGTCAAAAAATATTTTTTTTGGCGTCATACAATTGTATTTCAGCGTCAATTAATCGTTATTCATCGTCAAACAAGTTAATATGAAATATTTAACTGCTTTGGTCATTAAAATGCTCAGATTCAAATTTAAATATAAACAATCTATCAAATATGCAAAAAACAAATAGTTTTTAGATGGTTTTTGTCAAAACTGAAAGTGGCCGAATCCGTGTTCATCGTCAACTTAAATATATATATAATGTACAATCATCAAATACAACTTACATTTCAATATTATGAATGAACACGAATGCGGCCACTTTCATTTCAGACGGAAACCGTCTGAAATTTAACTAAAATGCTAAAATTGTGAAGATTTCAGAAAATAAGCATGACTTAATGATGCTAGTATCCGATATATGTGCATCATATTGTAAAAAAAACCAGCCCATATTTATGGAACGGAAGCATTCTTCTTTCCAATAAATAGCTTGAATATAATATGTTCACTATTTTGTAAAACTGCTATATTTTAGGGCCAAAAAGGGGTCTTACTGAACCTACTTCTTTTTCACAGGCTTTATATGCTGATATTTGTAAAAAATACGACTTCAAATATTCTCGAATATGCTAATTTCGCTCAATATATGAAAATTAATGGCCACGAACATAGATAAATCTTTATTTCAATATGGCAAATTCAGATGAAATGTAATACAAGGTATCACTTAATAAATTATACAAAAATAACAGAGAATTGGTATGATTTAAAAGATGGAAACTAACAACTAAAGTTCATTTGAAGTGGATGTCAGCAATTATTGACAAACGAGCGACCTACAAATATAAAAACACCGTTACCGTATATTCAGCTGTAAAAGGTACCGACATGGATTTCAAATATAAAGAATCGCGAATGATATGCCGTCCATGAGTTCAGACAAAGACACATCTTATTGTTTAACACATTCTCGGTTTAGACCTAAAACTTAAATTGTGTTAATTGCAATCGTTTTTTATTATTACTGAGTTGGGGCAGTGTTTTTGAAAGGATATTATCCTTGCTAAAGAAGAACCGACAGTGTTGATATGCACGAGAGCATTTAATGAATTTATTTATGTAAACAAGATACGACTGGGAAGAAGATACATAACTTCGGAGAAATGGTAAGTTAACAATTGAAATGTTGAAAAGACCATAGTGTCAAAGGTTTTAGTTTGAAGTCGCTCATCTATGTTAAGTTTGAGAAATATATCAAAATAAAAAAAAAGCAAACGAAATAATAAAAAACTTCAATTGGTGTCGAGCGGTTGATATTTGTACGAAATATATACGAAAAAAACCCGATTATATACTACATGTAATTATTGTAGAACTGGTCTTCTCTAATACTTCGTCAATTCATCCCTTTCTGCACCCATTGTATAATTTCTTTTTTCAACGTATGGTTCATTTGATCTCAGTACTTCATTTGATTATGACGTCGAATGCTCTTGCTTTCCTCTAAAATTCCGATGTCGACGGTATGCAAAAAAGCGACCATGTCTGATGACTTCACATAGAAAGAAAACATCTTTTTCAGATCATTCGAAAAGAAGGAATCATTTTACCTGTAAAACGTTAGAAAATCATTAGAGAAACAGATTTCACCACCAAATCTCATGTAATACGATATTTATCCACTCTCGACAGTTAAATTTTAAATATATATAACGTTCGTGCAAGCCTCGCGTTTAAAATTTGAAAATTTAATTGTCTCGAGTGGAATAATATCGTATTACACTCGATGCAGTGGTAGATATATATATCTGTTTTCTTAAGCAGTTTAACACATGACGACATCAAGCTGGATAATGTCTCTTTACACAATATGATGTCGCTGATAATGTGTTCTTATCGTCTCAAAGATATGTCAATAAGGCAGCGGCTGAGCAGGGTGGTAAAGGCGGACGAAGGAACGATAAATAATATTGATTTATTGACTTCAGATCATCCTCTTCTAGTATTTTTCTAAAGTAAAAAGTAAAAACACAAAAATACTGAACTCCGAGGAAAATTCAAAAAGGAAAGTCCAAAATGGAGTTTTAAATTGAGAATGGCCATAGAGAATATGTCAAAGAGACAACAACCCGAGTAGTGAGGAGACAACAACCGACCGAACCGTACAAATTATCCAAATATCATACATTCTAATGCAACAACGTTTGTAACGTTAATTTTAATTGGAGAACGTCACATTTTTACATTGGACTTACACGCATGCGAAGACGACCAATTCCAGATTTTAATTACATGTTTTAACGTTATTTTCTGTCAGTTTCATTAGAATGGAGATAACAATATTGTATTTTAAGCTCCGACGGCATCAACTTGGGATTGGATGGTTGCAAATACCCGTTTACTGTCTCCACCAACGCGTCGCCAGTAAACTTTATTTGCACCATCCAATTCCCAATTGATATCGTTGGAGCTTAAAATACAATACACTTATCCCCTAAATGAGATTCTTTTTTATTCAGCTTTTACAAATTGTATCCCACGGAGATAAATAACTCACACATAAAACTGCCCATAGTCAAAGATTAAAAGACATTAACAAATAACACTCCTGAAGCACCTCCGATCACAACCCGTTTTGGAGGGTTTTTAATTTCTTTGTCTTTACATTTCTATGTTGTAGTATGTTTACTGTTGTTTGTCTACAGATTACTTTTTCATGGACTCTTTTTATGCAAAATTCATTGAAATATATTTAATGCAAAAGATGCATTAAGTAAGAATTATCGCGTTTTCTTAACATTGATAGTGTAAAATATCAGCCGCGAGCCACAATGTAAACCTTTGTGACCAATGAGTGCATCGCTCTGGTTTGTTAGAGAAGGCATTATATCGTTCTTTTGGTCGTTGAATTATAGACAAGCATAGCACAGCGAAGAAAAATTACATCGCAACAACAAACTTTAATGATTCTAATAGCAGACTTTATAGTAGGCATTAAATATATTTTGGAATTCAATCTGATATACACTGCAGTTTGAATATACCTCATCACTATTAATTTTTCTTTATAGGTGTGTATGCAGTTTAGAAGTATAATATTAGAATAGTAGAGTTTCATTATTATGTGTTATATCATTACTGGAGGTGAGATGAGAAGGATATGTAATTTTTGAAAAATCCAATCTGATATTCAAGAAAAAGACGCACAGAAGTATAGATTATCGGGTTTTCTACATATTGATATCGTAAAATAACAGACGGGAGTCACATATAGAACCTTTTTTTGGCAGTGCAGCTAAAAAGATTTACATTGTTTCGAACGGCTGATATTTTACGATACATTTTGGAAGAAACCAGATTATTTGTTTACCGTTCTAATTACGTTTTCGAAAAATCTCTAAAAAGGTCTGCTCTCGTGTCAAAACCGTTATATAAGAATTACTGAGCGACGGAACAGAATAAAATATGCATAGAAAAAGACGATAAATGTGGTTTACTAATAAATATTTGATTACAAATAAATGATTACTTCATTTATTTGAAATATTTAAAGGTATAGATATGGATTTTTGCGAATTGTCAACATTTCATATTGTGGAATACTTTTTATCCAGCTGGTACGAATTGTATGAAACTTAAAGATTACAGCTCTTCATCTTTTCTATAAGCTTTGGATTTCAAATATTTTGGCCACGAGCAGTACTGAAGAGACATGTATTGTCGAAATGCGCATCTGGTGCAAGAAAATTGGTACCGTTAATTTTTATTATGATATCATAAAACTTGGCAAAGTCAAAGATTTAAAGACAAGTTTATACAAATAACCTTCTGGAACACCTCCGATCACAATCCCTTTTTGGTGACTTTGTTATAGGCTTTAAATATTTTTTTGGAACTCAATCTGATTTACAGCGCTGTTTCAACATACCTCAACACTTTTAATTGTTCTTTAAGGTTTGTATAAAGTTAAGAAGTTTAATAAAAAAATGTTTTTTGCAATATTTGATATTTATTCTCAATAAAGGTTGACTGATGAATGCTAGATCTTATTAATTCATTCATTTGCATACTTCAAATGAGTTTGAATGTCCTTTTGAAGCATGTTGTATTTCTTTTTCGTTGTCTAAGAGAATGTATCGTTAGAACTGCTTCATATGGTCACAATAACGAGTCATATAAAAAGACGAAACATAAATATTTAAAAAGACCAGTAACTATATGTAGAAATGTATTTCTGCTAAGAAAATAATTATGCTATCGGGCAAAATGTCCAGCGTTTTTATGGTTTCATCTTTGATATTTTTAATACTTGACTTAATGCATTTTTATACAAAGTAAACTTATTTCATTTTTTTAATAACAAATGTGTATCTATTATTTATCTTTATGTAGGCAATGCTCTGTTTAATAAGGTGATGTATTCAGGCTTTCGATTGAGCCTTAAATTTCAGAATAGAATTGCAAAGTGTAGAACAATGAATATTTTATCAATTACAAAAAAGAACAATAAATATTATTGCAGATTTTGTTGTAGACTTTCAATATTTTGCGAATTCAATTTGATTGACAGCCCTGTTTGAATATATCTCATCGCTATTAATCATTTTTTATAGGTGTATGTGAAGATTAGAAGTCTATAATTAAAATAGTAGAGTTTATTAACATAAGTCTTGTCATTACTGGAGGTGAGATGAGATGGATTTGTGATTTCTAAAATCCCATATTTTTTTAAGAACGTTAATCTGATGGATATAGGTGAGATGCAAAGTTTTGCATTGCCTTCCTATTCATAAATGAGAGATAGTTAAGCAATAGTGTTAAAGATGTGTTTCCTGTTTGGTTGATGGCCAATGTTTTGGACCATTAGATTAGAACTCTCCTAGACGATGAGAGATTTTAATGTAAACTGCAAATATCCTGCTAATGCTGTAGTTATTCTATAATGTACACCTCTTTAAACCATTTTTGGAACATTTGATCAACACGTATATATTTGATATTATGCATGTTCTCAGTAAAAGTTAAATATAAATGCTAGATCGTATTATTTAATTCCTCTGCATACTTAGATAGAAAGAATAACTAACGTAAAATCATAAGATATGCTACAAATGTATTTCTTCATCGATATATGAACATGAAAAATATTAATATCAAATATCATTGTTTAATAAAATAGAATAACAATCGTACTTTAGTATCAAACAAAACATTCGTATTTTAGCGTGCAGATCGTCCTTCAGCGTCAAATAATCGTTCTTAAGCGTCAAAACTCTTACTTCAGCGTCACACAATAGTCCATCGGCGTCAAACTATCGTACTCCAACGTGATAATACGGGTTAGTCTTTTTAAATGTTCTTGCTGTGTTTTTTGATTAAGATGAACTATAAAAAAATTATCACATAATAAATAAATTTGGTGTTTTTACTGTCTTCTGATTGGTTAAAATTATTAGTTTTATTTTCAATGTTGTCAATTTTGATGGCGACACGCCCACTCTGACGTTGAGTATTCAGACGCCAACATGTGTGTACGTTTGTTATTGTTAATATAAATAATATAAAAAGATTTTTGAGCCTTATTTTTAATAGAAATTTATTTATAATGAATGGCAATGATTTATTTTGATTTTATTGAACCATAAAACTAATTTTTGACTCTTCACATTTTACATAATCCGCTTCGCGGATTATTCAATGTGAAGAGTCAAAAATTAGTTTTATGGTTCAATAAAATCAAAATAAATAATAGCCATTCATTAAATAAACTATAATAATACTGAGAAGTGATATGATTGAAAATTAGACAACTAACAACCAAAGTTCGTATGCAGTGAATGTAAGCACGTATAATTGACCAACGAGCGGCATTCAACTATGAAAATCATAAAAACCATGTCAACTGTAAAAGGCACCAACATGGTTTTCAAATATAAAAGATTGCGAATTTTATGCCGCCTATGAGTTCAGACAAAAACACATCATATTGTTCAACCAATTCTCGGTGTATATATTGTACAGATTTAATTGTTCTTTATCATTACTGAGTTGGAGTAGTGTTTTTTAGGAGATTGTCCTTGTTTACGAAGAACAGACAGTGTTGACATACACGATGGCAAGTATTAATTCAGATATATAAACAAGATGCGACTTGAAAGAAGACCTTTTCCTGCCGAGAAATGATAAGTTGACACCTTAAAAATTGGAATGACCATCGGGCCATAATTTCTAGTTTGAAGTCGTACAACTATGTCAAGACAAGGGAACATTTCAAAATGTGAAATCAGAAATTCTACTTGCAGAAATTTCCCCTTATCTTTATTGAGATACATTTAATGCGAAGGACACATAGAAGTATAGATCATCAGATTTTCTACATTTTGATATTTAGTTCAGTCAAACTAAGATTTAACCTCAAACTAATTGCAACAGAAAATGTTTTAGTTCTTATCTATAGCATTATGCCCTAAATATAAACAGAAAAAAGTTCCGAAAAATCAAACTTGTGGAAAACTCAAATCAGCATTTTAATTTCCTGTTAAAATTAACATTGGAAGGGGAGATAACTCTGCAAAAATGAGTCTTTTTTGGTCAGTTTTTGGTTGATTTGCTTTAAATTTTGTAAAGTATGATACTTTGATGGGGTTTCACGTTGGTATTTGACTAAATTATATAATCTTCTGCTCATAAAATGTACAAAACCGAAATGTTATGGGTATTTTCATTTATTGTGTGCATTTTATCATTAAAGAAATAGCAAATTTGAAGTTTTGTGACCTTTTTGAAAAAGTAATGTGAACATTTGGTATTGTTTACATCTGTATATTAATTTTTTTTAACATCTTACTTGTCTAAAGAAAACTTTAAACCACAAAAAGAAGAATACATGCTTAATTATTTTTATCAAATTTAAGATTCTTTATCTTGACATGTTGAAAAATCAATAAATGGTCAACTAATGCATTACAAAATCTAGCTTATAAGCTTGATAAAAGATATGAAAACACCTTTAGAGTTGTTTGTAATATTCTAAAGACCACTGAAAAATCGAGAATCAGTACATTCTGATGCAAAAAGCAGTAAAGTTATAATTTTGTATCAATTTTAATCGATATTTCTGATATTTTTGCAAGAGTTATCCCCTTTTTCAATGCAAATCTCCATAGGAATTTTAAATCGTGATTTTTTTTAGTCTTCCGCAAGTAAGATTTTATGAGACTTTTCTCTGTGCATATTTGGGGTATAATGCTAAAGATTAAAACTTAAAAAACTTCTGTTGCAATGACTTTCAGGTTAGGATCAAATTTATGCTAGATTGATTGTGAAATATCAACAACACGCAACAGTGTGAACCTTTTAGCCAGTTATTGCAACGAACGAGATTAAAAACTTCACATTGTGTCGAGCAGCTGATATTTTACAATTTTTATTCGAGGAACTTCGATTATCGGCTCATCGTTCTAACAATGACCTCTTCCTCCTCCCTTAGACAGTTTAACGCTTGATGAAAGCAAGCTTGATAACGTCTTTGCACGCATTGTGACGTCACTGATAAGCCCCGATGGTGTAGAATGGGTTGTGGGTTGATGCCACGGCAAATATGGAAACTTGCATGTATTATTTTATATATCACATATTTCAAGCTTGATAAAAAAGCATCTATCAAAATATTTTAAATTAAAACTAAAAAAACCTGTATGATAATCCCTTCATCATTGTGGCGTCATATTATTTCAACTATGACGTCAACATTTTACGGGAAAGTTTGTGATTATAAGAAAAAGGATGTGTAATAATTGCCAATGAGACAACTCTCCATGACACAGAAATTAAAAAAAATAGTAGTCACCGTACGGCCTTTAACAATGAGCAAATGTTGCATTTCTTGTATAAATTTACTTCCATCGTCATTTGATACTGGGAGATATTTTTCTCGGAGTTCAGAATTTTTGTGTTTTTTTTTCTCTTTTGAAAACTGGTTACTTGTTGTCTTCGAAATGTTTTTCAGTTGAGATTTAAATTTCAGAATAGACCTGCAACGCGATGAACAAAAACAAGTTTGCAATCACCACAACATTTTATTGATTGTTATTGCAGATTATGTAGTGACTTTTAACATTTTTAGAATTTATTTTGATTGACACTTCTGTTTAAATATCTTTCATCGCTTCTTTATAGATGTGTATGTTTGAAGTTTTGAAGTATATTATAAAAATGGCACAGTTTCATCATCATGTGTAAAGTCATTACTGGAGGAGATATAAGACGGATTTGTGATTTCTAAAATCCCATTTTTTTAAGGATTTTTTTATGGATATATGTGAGATTCAAAGTTTTTCAGTGCATATAAGACATAAAAAGTAAAGTGTTTAAGATGTGTTTTGTGCTGAAACGAAATGATATTTGTCGTGAAGATAAAGATAAAGCATTTCAAAAGTGTTAGAAATCTACGTCTTTATCATACATAATAGATTTGGTCCGCAAATGCATCCATTCATAACCTGACACTATTCGTTTTGTTGAATGGCTATATTTTGGACCACTGGATTAGAATTCTTCTAGCCGATGTCTTCTGTAAGTATCCTGCTAAAATTGTTAGCAATTCATGTTTAAAATGCACACCTCTTTAACCGGTGTTTGAAACTTTAAATACATAAAACTTCATGTGATATTATGCATGTTCTCAGTAAAAGATAACTGATAAATGCTAGATCGTATAATTTCATTTCTCTGCATAATTAGTCAGGAAGATAAATTAATTGATAGAATTTGCTACAAACTTACCTCTTCGTCGACAAAGGAACATGAAAAACATTGAAAATATTATAATAAAGCGCTGTGTATTCAAGAAGCATTAGAACCGTATCTACATATGCATCCAGAGCACTATTCTAAATCTGCCAACAATGTACTAGCTAGGTAAGGAATTGTGATAACTTTCACAGTCATTGGATAAGTAACACAACTACGAAATAAACCTCCTATCCATAACAATTCTGAAATAAAACCTCCCACTTTAATAGCAATGTTAAATATAACATTAAAATGACAATATTACGTGACAAGACTACAATACAAATAAATGGGAGAACATATAGAACAGAGTAACACACGATTAATAGCTAACAAAAGGTACCAGGTTTAAAATAAATACGCCATACGTGCGTTTCGTCCACACAAGACTAAGCTATGAAGAACTTACCGAATAATAATTTACCAAAATCTCATCATTGTCAAATCTAATTTGTATCTGAGATTACCTGAGTGCTCATTTATTCCTAATTCTTTTACTTCTTCTCGTTTAGCCCATAATCTTGCGTAGTTATGGAGTCAGTAATTTCTAGTATTTTGAAGATATGTTTCAAATTTATGTGTTGAGAATTCACCTTTCGGATATTTTCATGTTTAATTCTGTTTAGATCCCCAGTAATACCACGACCAGATCTTTATATTTTTTGAATCAATTGGTCCCTAAAATTGAAAGTGAAAAAAATGGAACAAAATATTTGTAAATCCATTTAAGCAAAGTTAATTGTCTTCTAAGTTGTGAACAAATATGACCGAAAACCAATGACATGAACAGAACCAAAAATTATTTAGCGATTTAAGCAGCAGAAATGCCTGACTAATTGTTATAAAAATATATACACTGTCGCTCAGACATTAAATACAAAAAATATTTGACCAAATATAGGTTCATTGGAAGATGCGGCTTATATTCCCTTTATAAATCTACAGGTCCTCCAAAATCATCGTCATATTACATTTTCAGGCAAAATATTGAAAGTAGTTTAAACAAAACAAAACTGACTGTTTTGAGAATTGTATTTGACAGTTTAAGACAGATTTAAATCACCATCAATTATATATATTTAATCACTATGGTATATGCAATTCGAGAAAAATATAAAACATTGTGTATAAAATTTGTAAGAAAACAATTTGCAGCATTTGATCGACAAAGTTTTTACCGTCTTAAGCAGAGGTTATCTATCTGACATCCGGAAAATATACAGAACTGCTTTTTATGACAATAAAATCGCAACACATTTGAACAAATATTGCAGGATTGGAAGTTGTGGCTAACTTTCTGTTCTAACGCAAAATATCCTCATATTTGACTATCATAAATAATTACACCTAGTGTTTTTGACCACAAATTTGTACATATATTAAAGCAAAACTTACTGTTTTTTTAATGCATTTAATTCTTACTAAAATCAATAGAACTTACATGTAATAGTAATTCAGTATGGTTCCTTTTTTTTTTACCAGCACGAGAAAAAAAGTTCAGATATCGTGTAAAAATATGATCGTAAAATATAAGCGGAACGACAAGTTATTTAGCTCTATAAGCAACAGGTATTCCAACTAATCGTCAAAATATGTAAGACAATAAAATGGCAACATATTTTTTTTTATCAAGTATATCGGCATTATAATGTGTTGGTTACAGTTTGTTTTCAACAATATGTCCCTCGAAATGCGCGTAAAAATAAGTAGACAAGAAATTGATATTTTAGAAGACAAAAACTGTCTTGTGACTAGCATTTCGTAGTTGATAGGACGACACGACAAAATTGTTCAATGTATTTCCGACAAGTCGTCGTAAAATATTTAAACCTGCACTTGACATAAACGGGGAAAATATTTGAGAAAATATATCTATATAGCTGTCGTTTCTCACTGTTAGTTTATAATAAAAAGTCCCCTAAATTGACCGACATTGTATCAGACAGAAGTTAAGACACAGATGGGTGTATATATTTAAAGAACATGTACTCTTGTGATTTGAATGTTAAAAAAACTAAACAAATACAACACAAAAGCAGTTAAACATACTTTACAAGATCTTGATCTGCAACTCCAGTTATAAACATTAACGTGTCAAATTTGTATTGATTTTTCAATTTAGCTGTTGTATAATTATAGAAGTAGTATTCATTATTTAAATCAAATATTTCGATAATTAAATTCATATTGAGTGAGAACAACTAAGGATTTTGTTTTTTTTAGAAATGCAAATACAATTATTGATCTTAAAACATAAATATCTACTATATATTTGCCTATGAAAAGGCCACCAATTATTAGAATTGTTAAAAAAATATATAATTGTTGAACAATTATCATACATTTATAGTAAATGGCACGGACGTCTTTAATAAAAAAAGCATTTCTTATAATTTAACCATTATTTTGTAATTGCTAAAACTTTCATACATGAGTGAAAACCTTTTTATTAAAAATCACTAAATTCTATGAATGGGACTTATAATACATACATGAAACTGTAAACTACGTGTTATTTCATCATTTCAAAAATAATAAAATTTGAAAGCAACATGAAACTGAAAGAAGATTTCAACGTAACAAACACCAAGGAGAAATGCCAAAAATTATAATACATGGTTGCCAATTGTCAAAATAGTCGAATAATTTATTTAAATTTGATTTAACACTCAAAAATGTGTAGACTTCAAGTCACAGACAATTTTTTATAAAATCAAGAGAGAAAACAAAACTGCAGTTTTGGTGTGTACTACAATATATTTCGTAAAGCTTATTGACAGCACAAATGAATGACCATGTTGAAAATGGGTTGAGATAAGGTATTTTCGATGATAATTGACATTTATTCAAATGAAACAGAAAAAAAGGCATAGAAAATTTTATAGCAGGTTTGTGTTAATGTAAAGTATATCATATATATAAAAAATACAACTTTAGATCAGATATCTTGAAGAATCAAATATTTATGAAAAAAAGTAAAAACTGAACGATCATTTCAATGCCTTTTCTTGATATCTGTATCAGAATTCTCGACAAAATACAAAATTAAATGTACAACACTTTTACCAACATACATTTACAATTGACAGATTGATGCATAGCAAGATTGACCTATCCCGTCCTTACTATTGCTACATTCAGAGTTCATTTGATTTCCTCAGCCTTTGTTTTTTCCGCCGTATTTGTATCGTGTATTGGTTTAATGAAAGTCAAGTTGAGCTAAATTGTGATAGAAAAAAAAGATAATGTTCTTAATGCAAAACGAAAAAGGGATATGTCTACACGCAAAACATCCAACTCTATACCAAACTTTTATAACATTCTTTTTTTGTGTGTTGAGAGTTCCTTAATGCTGTTTGTCATTTGAATGTTGTTGGTTTTTAGTTTCTTGTCATGTGAGTGATTGTTATATTTCTGATATATTTCTTTTAGGTGATATTTTCTGAGTCGCTTAATTTGTAGAAATTATTTAATAATTTCAGCGATGCTTGATTTTTAGGTTGAATCAGTTATGAAAGATTGCGTTTTGACATCAATTTTCTTAAAGCTTCGTTATTTTTTTTCAGCCAAAATATCAAATCAAACGTAAAAGCAACGTTAAACTTGAGACGTGTTACTTTTTCTTAAACTTAGTGAACAGCAAGATTTGTTTGAAAATATTGATAAAAAGAGTGTCCACCGAAATTTTACAGCGTCTTAACCAACATGTAATTCAAATTGAACGTCAGAATTTATAAAAGAAATGAAGTTATTGAAAACGAATTATTACCACTAGAGCATATTACTGCATTGTGAGAAATGAATTTGACGTTTGAACCGCTAAAGGGGCAAATATAATCAGTCGCACAAATTACACCAAAGCATTCATAATTAGTTGTTGGTGTGTTTATTATTAAAAATAAACCGCATTAATCAGCTCTTATAGAAAAATAAGTTGTCGGCTTTTTCATGTATTGCCGAGTATTTAAATATCTAAATTTCGTTTTAATGTCAGGATCATGTTAATATCAAGTTTCGAACATAAAGTTGTTAACAAATGTGAATGACAATTGTTCACGATCTTAGATATGTAGATATCAGAATAGTTGTCTTTTTTGTACATTTACCGAATATGTGATTTTCCAGATTGCATTATTTCGACAAAGACTGTCATGGCTGGTAAAACATGAATTTCAGCAGGTGCTTGCCTTGTCGACGCAGCTGCAAGTTTCGCTTTTTTCGTGTTTGTGGTTTGCCCCCTCTGAATTGTACCTCTTTAAGATATTAGGAACATTTGAATATAAAAACAAATGTTCTCTCTAATAAAGCGTATATAACTGATTTTTAAATTATGGAGTGAAATTTTGTGAACTAAAATAAAAATAGTTAAACATTTTAAAGATGTATTATTTAAAATAAAGATCTCTACGAAAAAACCCACCAAATAGTTAAAAGCAATGTTGTATTGTAAGCACATTGATATATCTAAAATTTAAATATAAAACCTTATAATAGTGTTAAACATATTAATTAGATCTTAACGTATAATGGTTCAACGATTTTACGATTTAACTGTCAGAAAGATATGGATGTTTTAAGTTTCATACACTACACTATAAAATCAATCGTGCATATACTAGTTCATTGATGAGTGTTTAATAGAGTTTAAAAAAAAAGCGTTATCAAAACAAAAATACATATTGATCATTTGTTTGATGAATGGTATATTCTTTGACAATTTAAATTCGTTTATATTTTACAGAGAAACAAAGCGACAAAACAGAATAATGGCGATCTATCCAAGTGTATAGTCTATCGGATTCAAACACAGTTTTTAAGAAAAGACGTAAGGAAGTATCACTCAAACTAGCCTACATATAAAAGCGCCGTTAAACAAAATTGAAAATGACAATTTCGTGTTTATTGCGTTTTACTTTCACGTAAAAACAACCCAAATGAAACGCAAAAACAATGTTAAAAGTAATACATGTTTCTTTTTATCCTAAATATATGAAAGGGTCTTAAATCTTCGATAATAGTGACGAAATCTGAACGCAAGTTTATGCTGAACTGTAACTAATGAGTATGTCCAATCGATCGTTCAAAATATTTAAGCTTTATGTTTCTGATAATACATTATAAAACACCAAAAAGAAGCATAACTGTTTAAAATTTCAGCAAAATGAATGCATACCAGTAGTGGGTCCGGAGTTGAAAGAAGGTCTCGAAAATTATAGAGAATAACTAAGGTTTTTGACTAAAAATAATTCAACGTTTTTATTATTAGGTAATTCAGATATTTGAAGTTCATGCTATTTCTAAACGTAATGTTTAAGACAAAAAATAGAGGAAGTATAACTGCATTGTCAGTCATGTATTGAAATTTCGGCAAACCGTACGGCAATACAAAAAAAAATTATAATAAGTACCGTTTCACAAAGCCTTCGTAAGTCTACGTGTCATCGTACGTCCATCGTAAATTAATCGTACGATTTATAGCCGTTTCACAAAGCCGTCGTAAGTTTAGATGATCGTAAATAATGCGTAAATCCTGGCGTAACTTACTACAGCTATACCTTGTCGTAACTCCATCGTAGCTTTTCTACGAAAATGAATTAATCCATCTAACATGTTCTTTATTCTTAGTCAAAATGCCTCAAATGTTAGAAGACGAAGAATAATCTTCAATATTTTAGAACTACACTTAAAGTAAAACATATTCTGATCCCCAATTTGATAAAAAAAAATATTCTGGTCATAGAGATGATCAAATAAATATTCTGAATCCAGAGTTTCCCCATACATGACAGTGTTAAATATTGAAAACAGATATTTGATTGCTGGCATCGAAAAAACTTAATAAAAACGTTCGCGCTAAAACAATTCTGACTAAAAAATAATACACCCCCTCCGCCGTTTTTGAAGTTAAGTGGTTGCTCCTTTATGAAAGCAATTTTGACGATTTGTTGTATTTTAAAGGTACTAAAGATGTCTCGATTACGCATTAAAAAAAGGAGGCTGCAGCAGCGTGCTTACAAACGAAGAAATGGATTGAGATGTTAAGGATTACTACATTTTTATCTTTTCTTATGTTTGTGTTTTTTTTTTATTATTATTTCTAGGTGTATTTAAACAGATCTGAGATACTAGACAAACCATACAATTTACCTCAAACTTTATTTAGTAATGCATTTATGAGTAAATCGATGTTTGAGTAAATACCAGTGGCAAACATTTCCGTGTACGTCCAGTCGATTTGAGAAGACCTTTTCAAATGAACTATGTGTTTGGCAATGATGACGCTTTGAGTCTAAAAGACTTGATTATGGGTTTATAAAGCTACGTAGTTTTTTTATTTATAACTTATGAATATATCACGTTTTAATTAGACAAATATTTCTGTAAAGAACTTTCTAAATAATTGTTATACATATCAATTTTATTCAAAAATCCTTCCTTCCTTGAATATACATGGTTAAACTAATATTCTAAATGCCTAGTTTTGTGTAGACTTAACCTACACAAGGCCTACATTGACTATCGAGACGACTGCATGTAGACAAAACATGATTTAAACGACATGTAATCATTGAGTTTAATCAATGGGAACATAATTGTATTTAGTTTACCTCTTTAAACGATGTTTGGGACATTTGATAAACAAGATAATATAATACATCGTTGTTTAATAAGATAACATTTTAACCGTACTTTAGTGTCAAACAATAGTTCTTTAGCGTCATACAATCGTATTTCAGCGTCAAATAATCGTACTTCGTTGTCAAACAACAGCCCTTAAGAGTCAAACACTTATTTAACCGTATTCGAATTAAAAATAATAGCATAGTTGAATCATTAATAATGTACACCTCTTTAAACGCTGTTTGGAACATTTGATAAGCAAGATAATATAATACATCGTTGTATAATAAGATAGCATTTTAACCGTACTTTAGTGTCAAACAATAGTCTTTGCCGTCATATAATTGTATTGCAGCGTCAAATAATTGTTCTTTAGCCTCAAACAACCGTCCTCAAGCATCAAACACTTACTTATTGTGACTCTGTAATTTAAAAGATCCCGTCAGTATTATATTGGTCTTTTATATGTCATTATGATATATTTCTATTATGAATTACTATATACGTTGAACCACAAACGTCAAAATCATTCAATCGCGTACTGGTATTAACTATTTTTTTTGTTCTCATAAATTCTACCTATAACTTTTGGACTAGTTTGAATATCGGTCTATTTCTGTAATTTAATCTTACATACTTTTGACTTTTTAACCCTGTATGCCTACATTGCCTATGTAAATTTTAAAACGGTTTGTATGCACATTGAACGACAAATTTATGTGACGTATAAAATTTTCTGACGTCAGACACTCAAATCAATTAATGTGTTCGTAGATAGAAGATGTTTTTGTGTTCGGTTAAATTGTCCCCTTTTAAAATTGTTATACGATGATGACTGATGTACCCATATTTTGACTATTTTATTAATTGTGACTGTTTATTTAACGCATCATGTAAATATAACGGAATTTGATGAGACTGTTATTAAAGTGAGATGGTTAGCGCTATAGAACAAGGTTTAATCAACCATTTTCTACATTTGAAAATGCCTGTACCAAGTCAGGAATATGACAGTTCTTGTCCATTCGTTTTTGATGCGTTTTGTTATTTGATTTTGCCATGTATTATGGACTTTCCTAATTGATTTTCCTCTGAGTTCAGTATTTTTGTGATTTTACTTTTTACTTAACCGTTATCCTAGTAAGTAACAAATTATAGCATACTTTAATCATTTTTTAATGTACACATCTTTAAACGGTGTTTGGAACAAGGTAATATAATACATCGTTCTTTAATCAGATAACATTTTAACCTTATTTTAGTGTCAAAAAATATTTTTTTTTGCGTCATACAATTGTATTTCAGCGTCAATTAATCGTTATTCATCGTCAAACAAGTTAATATGAAATATTTAACTGCTTTGGTCATTAAAATGCTCAGATTCAAATTTAAATATAAACAATCTATCAAATATGCAAAAACAAATAGTTTTTAGATGGTTTTTGTCAAAACTGAAAGTGGCCGAATCCGTGTTCATCGTCAACTTAAATATATATATAATGTACAATCATCAAATACAACTTACATTTCAATATTATGAATGAACACGAATGCGGCCACTTTCATTTCAGACGGAAACCGTCTGAAATTTAACTAAAATGCTAAAATTGTGAAGATTTCAGAAAATAAGCATGACTTAATGATGCTAGTATCCGATATATGTGCATCATATTGTAAAAAAAACCAGCCCATATTTATGGAACGGAAGCATTCTTCTTTCCAATAAATAGCTTGAATATAATATGTTCACTATTTTGTAAAACTGCTATATTTTAGGGCCAAAAAGGGGTCTTACTGAACCTACTCCTCTTTCACAGGCTTTATATGCTGATATTTGTAAAAAATACGACTTCAAATATTCTCGAATATGCTAATTTCGCTCAATATATGAAAATTAATGGCCACGAACATAGATAAATCTTTATTTCAATATGGCAAATTCAGATGAAATGTAATACAAGGTATCACTTAATAAATTATACAAAAATAACAGAGAATTGGTATGATTTAAAAGATGGAAACTAACAACTAAAGTTCATTTGAAGTGGATGTCAGCAATTATTGACAAACGAGCGACCTACAAATATAAAAACACCTTTACCGTATATTCAGCTGTAAAAGGTACCGACATGGATTTCAAATATAAAGGATCGCGAATGATATGCCGTCCATGAGTTCAGACAAAGACACATCTTATTGTTTAACACATTCTCGGTTTAAACCTAAAACTTAAATTGTGTTAATTGCAATCGTTTTTTATCATTACTGAGTTGGGGCAGTGTTTTTGAAAGGATATTATCCTTGTTAAAGAAGAACCGACAGTGTTGATATGCACGAGAGCATTTAATGAATTTATTTATGTAAACAAGATACGACTGGGAAGAAGATACATAACTTCGGAGAAATGGTAAGTTAACAATTGAAATGTTGAAAAGACCATAGTGTCAAAGGTTTTAGTTTGAAGTCGCTCATCTATGTTAAGTTTGAGAAATATATCAAAATAAAAAAAAAGCAAACGAAATAATAAAAAACTTCAATTGGTGTCGAGCGGTTGATATTTGTACGAAATATATACGAAAAAAACCCGATTATATACTACATGTAATTATTGTAGAACTGGTCTTCTCTAATACTTCGTCAATTCATCCCTTTCTGCACCCATTGTATAATTTCTTTTTTCAACGTATGGTTCATTTGATCTCAGTACTTCATTTGTTAACCTCTGATTATGACGTCGAATGCTCTTGCTTTCCTCTAAAATTCCTATGTCGACGGTATGCAAAAAGGCGACCATGTCTGATGACTTCACATAGAAAGAAAACATCTTTTTCAGATCATTCGAAAAGAAGGAATCATTTTACCTGTAAAACGTTAGAAAATCATTAGAGAAACAGATTTCACCACCAAATCTCATGTAATACGATATTTATCCACTCTCGACAGTTAAATTTTAAATATATATAACGTTCAAGCAAGCCTCGCGTTTAAAATTTGAAAATTTAATTGTCTCGAGTGGAATAATATCGTATTACACTCGATGCAGTGGTAGATATATATATCTGTTTTCTTAAGCAGTTTAATACATGACGACATCAAGCTGGATAATGTCTCTTTACACAATATGATGTCGCTAATAATGTGTTCTTATCGTCTCAAAGATATGTCAATAAGGCAGCGGCTGAGCAGGGTGGTAAAGGCGGATGAAGGAACGATAAATAATATTGATTTATTGACTTCAGATCATCCTCTTCTAGTATTTTTCTAAAGTAAAAAGTAAAAACACAAAAATACTGAACTCCGAGGAAAATTCAAAGAGGAAAGTCCAAAATGGAGTTTTAAATTGAGAATGGCCATAGAGAATATGTCAAAGAGACAACAACCCGAGTAGTGAGGAGACAACAACCGACCGAACCGTACAAATTATCCAAATATCATACATTCTAATGCAACAACGTTTGTAACGTTAATTTTAATTGGAGAACGTCACATTTTTACATTGGACTTACACGCATGCGAAGACGACCAATTCCAGATTTTAATTACATGTTTTAACGTTATTTTCTGTCAGTTTCATTAGAATGGAGATAACAATATTGTATTTTAAGCTCCGACGGCATCAACTTGGGATTGGATGGTTGCAAATACCCGTTTACTGTCTCCACCAACGCGTCGCCAGTAAACTTTATTTGCACCATCCAATTCCCAATTGATATCGTTGGAGCTTAAAATACAATACACTTATCCCCTAAATGAGATTCTTTTTTATTCAGCTTTTACAAATTGTATAATAATTGTATAAACGGAGATAAATAACTCACACATAAAACTGCCCATAGTCAAAGATTAAAAGACATTAACAAATAACACTTCTGAAGCACCTCTGATCACAACCCGTTTTGGAGGGTTTTTAATTTCTTTGTCTTTACATTTCTATGTTGTAGTATGTTTACTGTTGTTTGTCTACAGATTACTTTTTCATGGACTCTTTTTATGCAAAATTCATTGAAATATATTTAATGCAAAAGATGCATTAAGTAAGAATTATCGCGTTTTCTTAACATTGATAGTGTAAAATATCAGCCGCGAGCCACAATGTAAACCTTTGTGACCAATGAGTGCATCGCTCTGGTTTGTTAGAGAAGGCATTATATCGTTCTTTTGGTCGTTGAATTATAGACAAGCATAGCACAGCGAAGAAAAATTACATCGCAACAACAAACTTTAATGATTCTAATAGCAGACTTTATAGTAGGCATTAAATATATTTTGGAATTCAATCTGATATACACTGCAGTTTGAATATACCTCATCACTATTAATTGTTCTTTATAGGTGTGTATGCAGTTTAGAAGTATAATATTAGAATAGTAGAGTTTCATTATTATGTGTTATATCATTACTGGAGGTGAGATGAGAAGGATATGTAATTTTTGAAAAATCCAATCTGATATTCAAGAAAAAGACGCACAGAAGTATAGATTATCGGGTTTTCTACATATTGATATCGTAAAATAACAGACGGGAGTCACATTTAGAACCTTTTTTTGGCAGTGCAGCTAAAAAGATTTACATTGTGTCGAACGGCTGATATTTTACGATACCTTTTGGAAGAAACCAGATTATTTGTTTACCGTTCTAATTACGTTTTCGAAAAATCTCTAAAAAGGTCTGCTCTCGTGTCAAAACCGTTATATAAGAATTACTGAGCGACGGAACAGAATAAAATATGCATAGAAAAAGACGATAAATGTGGTTTACTAATAAATATTTGATTACAAATAAATGATTACTTCATTTATTTGAAATATTTAAAGGTATAGATATGGATTTTTGCGAATTGTCAACATTTCATATTGTGGAATACTTTTTATCCAGCTGGTACGAATTGTATGAAACTTAAAGATTACAGCTCTTCATCTTTTCTATAAGCTTTGGATTTCAAATATTTTGGCCACGAGCATCACTGAAGAGACATGTATTGTCGAAATGCGCATCTGGTGCAAGAAAATTGGTACCGTTAATTTTTATTATGATATCATAAAACTTGGCAAAGTCAAAGATTTAAAGACAAGTTTATACAAATAACCTTCTGGAACACCTCCGATCACAATCCCTTTTTGGTGACTTTGTTATAGGCTTTAAATATTTTTTTTGGAACTCAATCTGATTTACAGCGCTGTTTCAACATACCTCAACACTTTTAATTGTTCTTTAAGGTTTGTATAAAGTTAAGAAGTTTAATAAAAAAATGTTTTTTGCAATATTTGATAATTATTCTCAATAAAGGTTGACTGATGAATGCTAGATCTTATTAATTCATTCATTTGCATACTGCAAATGAGTTTGAATGTCCTTTTGAAGCATGTTGTATTTCTTTTTTGTTGTCTAAGAGAATGTATCGTTAGAACTGCTTCATATGGTCACAATAACGAGTCATATAAAAAGACGAAACATAAATATTTAAAAAGACCAGTAACTATATGTAGAAATGTATTTCTGCTAAGAAAATAATTATGCTATCGGGCAAAATGTCCAGCGTTTTTATGGTTTCATCTTTGATATTTTTAATACTTGACTTAATGCATTTTTATACAAAGTAAACTTATTTCCTTTTTTTAATAACAAATGTGTATCTATTATTTATCTTTATGTAGGCAATGCTCTGTTTAATAAGGTGATGTATTCAGGCTTTCGATTGAGCCTTAAATTTCAGAATAGAATTGCAAAGTGTAGAACAATGAATATTTTATCAATTACAAAAAAGAACAATAAATATTATTGCAGATTTTGTTGTAGACTTTCAATATTTTGCGAATTCAATTTGATTGACAGCCCTGTTTGAATATATCTCATCGCTATTAATCATTTTTTATAGGTGTATGTGAAGATTAGAAGTCTATAATTAAAATAGTAGAGTTTATTAACATAAGTCTTGTCATTACTGGAGGTGAGATGAGATGGATTTGTGATTTCTAAAATCCCATATTTTTTTAAGAACGTTAATCTGATGGATATAGGTGAGATGCAAAGTTTTGCATTGCCTTCCTATTCATAAATGAGAGATAGTTAAGCAATAGTGTTAAAATTGTGTTTCCTGTTTGGTTGATGGCCAATGTTTTGGACCATTAGATTAGAACTCTCCTAGACGATGAGAGATTTTAATGTAAACTGCAAATATCCTGCTAATGCTGTAGTTATTCTATAATGTACACCTCTTCAATCCATTTTAGGAACATTTGATCAACACGTATATATTTGATATTCAGCATGTTCTCAGTAAAAGTTAAATTATAAATGCTAGATCGTATTATTTCATTCCTCTGCATACTTAGATAGAAAGAATAACTAACGTAAAATCATAAGATATGCTACAAATGTATTTCTTCATCGATATATGAACATGAAAAATATTAATATCAAATATCATTGTTTAATAAAATAGAATAACAATCGTACTTTAGTATCAAACGAAACATTCGTATTTTAGCGTGCAGATCGTCCTTAAGCGTAAAATAATCGTTCTTAAGCGTCAAAACTCTTACTTCAGCGTCACACAATAGTCCATCGGCGTCAAACTATCGTACTGCAACGTGATAATACGGGTTAGTCTTTTTAAATGTTCTTGCTGTGTTTTTTGATTAAGATGAACTATAAAAAAAATATCTCATAATAAACTATAATAATACTGAGAAGTGATATGATTGAAAATTAGACAACTAACAACCAAAGTTCGTATGCAGTGAATGTAAGCACGTATAATTGACCAACGAGCGGCATTCAACTATGAAAACCATAAAAACCATGTCAACTGTAAAAAGCACCAACATGGTTTTCAAATATAAAAGATTGCGAATTTTATGCCGCCTATGAGTTCAGACAAAACACATCATATTGTTCAACCAATTATCGGTGTATATATTGTACAGATTTAATTGTTCTTTATCATTACTGAGTTGGAGTAGTGTTTTTTAGGAGATTGTCCTTGTTTACGAAGAACAGACAGTGTTGACATGCACGATGGCAAGTATTAATTCAGATATATAAACAAGATGCGACTTGAAAGAAGATCTTTTACTGCCGAGAAATGATAAGTTGACACCTTAAAAATTGGAATGACCATCGGGCCATAATTTCTAGTTTGAAGTCGTACATCTATGTCAAGACAAGGGAACATTTCAAAATGTGAAATCAGAAATTCTACTTGCAGAAATTTTCCCTTATCTTTATTGAGATACATTTAATGCGAAGGACACATAGAAGTATAGATCATCAGATTTTCTACATTTTGATATTTAGTCCAGTCAAACTAAGATTTAACCTCAAACTAATTGCAACAGAAAATGTTTTAGTTCTTATCTATAGCATTATGCCCTAAATATAAACAGAAAAAAGTTCCGAAAAATCAAACTAGTGGAAAACTCAAATCAGCATTTTAATTTCCTGTTAAAATTAACATTGGAAGGGGAGATAACTCTGCAAAAATGAGTCTTTTTTGGTCAGTTTTTGGTTGATTTGCTTTAAATTTTGTAAAGTATGATACTTTGATGGATTTTCCCGTTGGTATTTGACTAAATTATATAATCTTCTGCTCATAAAATGTACAAAACCGAAATGTTATGGGTATTTTCATTTATTGTGTGCATTTTATCATTTAAGAAATAGCAAATTTGAAGTTTTGTGACCTTTTTGAAAAAGTAATGTGAAAATTTGGTATTGTTTACATCTGTATATTAATTTTTTTTAACATCTTACTTTTCTAAAGAAAACTTTAAACCACAAAAAGAAGAATACATGCTTAATTATTTTTATCAAATTTGAGATTCTTTATCTTGACATGTTGAAAAATCAATAAATGGTCAACTAATGCATTACAAAATCTAGCTTATAGCTTGATAAAAGATATGAAAACACCTTTAGAGTTGTTTGTAATATTCTAAAGACCACTGAAAAATCAAGAATCAGTACATTCTGATGAGAAAAAGCAGTAAAGTTATAATTTTGTATCAATTTTTATCGATATTTCTGATATTTTTGCAAGAGTTATCCCCTTTTCAATGCAAATCTCCATAGGAATTTTAAATCGTGATTTTTTTAGTCTTCCGCAAGTAAGACTTTATGAGACTTTTCTCTGTGCATATTTGGGGTATAATGCTAAAGATTAAAACTTAAAAAACTTCTGTTGCAATGACTTTCAGGCTAGGATCAAATTTATGCTAGATTGATTGTGAAATATCAACAACACGCAACAGTGTGAACCTTTTAGCCAGTTATTGCAACGAACGAGATTAAAAACTTCACATTGTGTCGAGCAGCTGATATTTTACAATTTTTATTCGAGGAACTTCGATTATCTGCTCATCGTTCTAATAATGACCTCTTCCTCCTCCCTTAGACAGTTTAACGCTTGATGAAAGCAAGCTTCATAACGTTTTTGCACGCATTGTGACGTCACTGATAAGCCCCGATGGTTTAGAATGGGTTGTGGGTTGATGCCAAGGCAAATATGGAAAATTGCATGTATAATTTTATATATCACATATTTCAAGCTTGATAAAAAAGCATCTATCAAAATATTTTAAATTAAAACTAAAAAAACCTGCATGATAATCACTTCATCATTGTGGCGTCATATTATTTCAACTATGACGTCAACATTTTACGGGAAAGTTTGTGATTATAAGAAAAAGGATGTGTAATGATTGCCAATGAGACAACTCTCCATGACACAGAAATAAAAAAAATAGTAGTCACCGTACGGCCTTTAACAATGAGCAAATGTTGCATTTCTTGTATAAATTTACTTCCATCGTCATTTGATACTGGGAGATATTTTTCTCGGAGTTCAGAATTTTTTTTTTTTTCTCTTTTGAAAACTGATTACTTGTTGTCTTCGAAATGTTTTTCAGTTGAGATTTAAATTTCAGAATAGACCTGCAACGCGATGAACAAAAACAGGTTTGCAATCACCACAACATTTTATTGATTGTTATTGCAGATTATGTAGTGACTTTTAACATTTTTAGAATTTATTTTGATTGACACTTCTGTTTAAATATCTTTCATCGCTTCTTTATAGATGTGTATGTGTGAAGTTTTGAAGTATATTATAAAAATGGCACAGTTTCATCATCATGTGTAAAGTAATTACTGGAGGAGATATAAGACGGATTTGTGATTTCTAAAATCCCATTTTTTTAATGATGTTTTTTTATGGATATATGTGAGATTCAAAGTTTTTCAGTGCATATAAGACATAAAAAGTAAAGTGTTTAAGATGTGTTTTGTGCTGAAACGAAATGATATTTGTCGTGAAGATAAAGATAAAGCATTTCAAAAGTGTTAGAAATCTACGTCTTTATCATACATAATAGATTTAGTCCGCAAATGCATCCATTCATAACCTAACACTATTCGTTTTGTTGAATGGCTATATTTTGGACCACTGGATTAGAATTCTTCTAGCCGTTTAACAATGCCGATGTCTTCTGTAAGTATCCTGCTAAAATTGTTAGTAATTCATGTTTAAAATGCACACCTCTTTAACCGGTGTTTGAAACTTTAAATACATAAAACTTCATGTGATATTATGCATGTTCTCAGTAAAAGATAACTGATAAATGCTAGATCGTATAATTTCATTTCTCTGCATACTTAGTCAGGAAGATAAATTAATTGATAGAATTTGCTACAAACTTACCTCTTCATCGACAAAGGAACATGAAAAACATTGAAAATATTATAATAAAGCGCTGTGTATTCAAGAAGCATTAGAACCGTATCTACATATGCATCCAGAACACTATTCTAAATCTGCCAACAATGTACTAGCTAGGTAAGGAATTGTGATAACTTTCACAGTCATTGGATAAGTAACACAACTACGAAATAAACCTCCTATCCATAACAATTCTGAAATAAAACCTCCCACTTTAATAGCAATGTTAAATATAACATTAAAATGACAATATTACGTGACAAGACTACAATACAAATAAATGGGAGAACATATAGAACAGAGTAACACACGATGAATAGCTAACAAAAGGTACCAGGTTTAAAATAAATACGCCATACGTGCGTTTCGTCCACACAAGACTAAGCTATGAAGAACTTACCAAATAATAATTTACCAAAATCTCATCATTGTCAAATCTAATTTGTATCTGAGATTACCTGAGTGCTCATTCATTCATAATTCTTTTACTTCTTCTCGTTTAGCCCATAATCTTGCGTAGTTATGGAGTCAGTAATTTCTAGTATTTTGAAGTTATGTTTCAAATTTATGTGTTGAGAATTCACCTTTCGGATATTTTCATGTTTAATTCTGTTTAGATCCCCAGTAATACCACGACCAGATCTTTATATTTTTTGAATCAATTGGTCCCTAAAATTGAAAGTGAAAAAAATGGAACAAAATATTTGTAAATCCATTCAGGCAAAGTTAATTGTCTTCTAATTGTGAACAAATATGACAAAAAACCAATGACATGAACGGAACCAAAAATTATTTAGCGATTTAAGCAGCAGAAATGCCTGACTAATTGTTATAAAAATAATATACACCGGCGCTCAGACATTAAATACAAAAAATATTTGACCAAATATAGGTTCATTGGAAGATGCGGCTTATATTCCCTTTATAAATCTACAGGTCCTCCAAAATCATCGTCAAATTACATTTTCAGGCAAAATATTTAAAGTAGTTTAAACAAAACAAAACTGACTGTTTTGAGAATTGTATTTGACAGTTTAAGACAGATTTAAATCAACATCAATTATATATATTTAATCACTATGGTATATGCAATTCGAGAAAAATATAAAACATTGTGTATAAAATTTGTAAGAAAACAATTTACAGCATTTGATCGACAAAGTTTTTACCGTCTTAAGCAAAGGTTATCTATCTGACATCCGGAAAATATACAGAACTGCTTTTTATGACAATAAAATCGCAACACATTTGAACAAATATTGCAGGATTGGAAGTTGTGGCTAACTTTCTGTTCTAACGCAAAATATCCTCATATTTGACTATCATAAATAATTACACCTAGTGTTTTGACCACAAATTTGTACATATATTAAAGCAAAAATTACTGTTTTTTTTAATGCATTTAATTCTTACTAAAATCAATAGAACTTACATGTAGTAGTAATTCAGTATGGTTCCTTTTCTTTTTACCAGCACGAGAAACAAAGTTCAGATATCGTGTAAAAATATGATCGTAAAATATTAACATAAGCAGAACGACAAGTTATTTAGCTCTATAAGCAACAGGTATTCCAACTAATCGTCAAAATATGTAAGACAATAAAATGGCAACATATTTTTTTTTATCAAGTATATCTGCATTATAATGTGTTGGTTACAGTTTGTTTTCAACAATATGTCCCTCGAAATGAGCGTAAAAATAACTAGACAAGAAATTGATATTTTAAAAAACAAAAACTGTCTTGTGACTAGCATTTCGTAGTTGATAGGACGACACGACAAAATTGTTCAATGTATTTCCGACAAGTCGTCGTAAAATATTTAAACCTGCACTTTACATAAACGGGGAAAATATTTGAGAAAATATATCTATATAGCTGTCGTTTCTCACTGTTAGTTTATAATAAAAGGTCCCCTCAATTGACCGACATTGTATCAGACAGAAGTTAAGACACAGATGGGTGTATATATTTAAAGAACATGTACTCTTGTGATTTGAATGTTAAAAAAACTAAACAAATACAACACAAAAGCAGTTAAACATACTTTACAAGATCTTGATCTGCAACTCCAGTTATAAACATTAACGTGTCAAATCTGTATTGATTTTTCAATTTAGCTGTTGTATAATTATAGAAGTAGTATTCATTATTTAAATCAAATATTTCGATAATTAAATTCATATTGAGTGAGAACAACTAAGGATTTTGTTTTTTTTAGAAATGCAAATACAATTATTGATCTTAAAACATAAATATCTACTATATTATTGCCTATGAAAAGGCCACCAATTATTAGAATTGTTAAAAAAATATATAATTGTTGAACAATTATCATACATTTATAGTAAATGGCACGGACGTCTTTAATAAAAAAAGCATTTCTTATAATTTAACCATTATTTTGTAATTGCTAAAACTTCCATACATGAGTAAAAACCTTTTTATTAAAAATCACTAAATTCTATGAATGGGACTTATAATACATACATGAAACTGTAAACTACGTGTTATTTCATCATTTCAAAAATAATAAAATTTGAAAAGCAACATGAAAATGAAAGAAGATGTCAACGTAACAAACACCAAGGAGAAATGCCAAAAATTATAATACATGGTTGCCAATTGTCAAAATAGTCGAATAATTTATTTAAATTTGATTTAACACTCAAAAATGTGTAGACTTCAAGTCACAGACAATTTTTCATAAAATCAAGAGAGAAAACAAAACTACAGTTTTGGTGTGGACTACAATATATTTCGTAAAGCTTATTGACAGCACAAATGAATGACCATGTCGAAAATGGGTTGAGATAAGGTATTTTCGATGATAATTGACATTTATTCAAATGAAACAGAAAAAAAGGCATAGAAAATTTTATAGCAGGTTTGTGTTAATGTAAAGTATATCATATATATAAAAAATACAACTTTAGATCAGATATCTTGAAGAATCAAATATATATGAAAAAAAGTAAAAACTAATCAAATGCAAGACAACGATCATTTCAATGCCTTTTCTTGATATCTGTATCAGAAATCTCGACAAAATACAAAATTAAATGTACAACACTTTTACCAACATACATTTACAATTGAAAGATTGATGCATAGCAGGATTGACCTATCCCGTCCTTACTATTGCTACATTCAGAGTTCATTTGATTTCCTCAGCCTTTGTTTTTTTCTGCCGTATTTGTATCGTGTATTGGTTTAATGAAAGTCAAGTTGAGCTAAATTGTGATAGAAAAAAAAGATAATGTTCTTAATGCAAAACGAAAAAGGGATATGTCTACACGCAAAACATCCAACTCTATACCAAACTTTTATAACAGTCTTTTTTTTTGTGTTGAGAGTTCCTTAATGCTGTTTGTCATTTGAATGTTGTTGGTTTTTAGTTTCTTGTCATGTGAGTGATTGTTATATTTCTGATATATTTCTTTTAGGTGATATTTTTTGAGTCGCTTAATTTGTAGAAATTATTTAATAATTTCAGCGATGCTTGATTTTTAGGTTGAATCCGTTATGAAAGATTGCGTTTTGACATCAATTTTCTTAAAGCTCCGTTATTAGTTTTCAGCCAAAATATCAAATCAAACATAAAAGCAACGTTAAACTTGAGACGTGTTACTTTTTCTTAAACTTAGTGAACAGCAAGATTTGTTTGAAAATATTGATAAAAAGAGTGTCCACCGAAATTTTACAGCGTCTTAACCAACATGTAATTCAAATTGAACGTCAGAATTTATAAAAGAAATGAAGTTTTTGAAAACGAATTAATACCACTAGAGCATATTACTGCATTGTGAGAAATGAATTTGACGTTTGAACCGCTAAAGGGGCAAATATAATCAGTCGCACAAATTACACCAAAGCATTCATAATTAGTTGTTGGTGTGATTATAATTAAAAATAAACCGCATTAATCAGCTCTTATAGAAAAATAAGTTGTCGGCATTTTCATGTATTGCCGAGTATTTAAATATCTAAATTTCGTTTTAATGTCAGGATCATGTTAATATCAAGTTTCGAACATAAAGTTGTTAACAAATGTGAATGACAATTGTTCACGATCTTAGAAATGTAGATATCAGAATAGTTGTCTTTTTTGTACATTTACCGAATATGTGATTTTCCAGATTGCATCATTTCGACAAAGACTGTCATGGCTGGTAAAACATGAATTTCCGCAGGTGCTTGCCTTGTCGACGCAGCTGCAAGTTTCGCTTTTTTCGTGTTTGTGGTTTGCCCCCTCTGAATTGTACCTCTTTAAGATATTAGGAACATTTGAATATAAAAACAAATGTTCTCTCTAATAAAGCGTATATAACTGATTTTTAAATTATGGAGTGAAATTTTGTGAACTAAAATAAAAATAGTTAAACATTTTAAAGATGTATTATTTAAAATAAAGATCTCTACGAAAAAACCCACCAAATAGTTAAAAGCAATGTTGGATTGTAAGCACATTAATATATCTAAAATTTAAACATAAAACCTTATAATAGTGTTAAACATATTAATGAGATCTTAACGTATAATGGTTCAACGATTTTACGATTTAACTGTCAGAAAGATATGGATGTTTTAAGTTTCATACACTACACTATAAAATCAATCGTGCATATACTAGTTCATTGATGAGTGTTTAATACAATTTAAAAAAAAAAGCGTTATCAAAACAAAAATACATGTTGATCATTTGTTTGATGAATGGTATATTCTTTGACAATTTAAATTCGTTTATATTTTACAGAGAAACAAAGCGACAAAAAAGAATAATGGCGATCTATCCAAATGTAAAGTCTATCAGATTCAAACACAGTTTTTAAGAAAAGAGGTAAGGAAGTATCTCTCAAACTAGCCTTCATATAAAAGCGCCGTTAAAAACAATTGAAAATGACAATTTCGTGTTTATTTCGTTTTACCTTCACGTAAAAACAACCCAAATGAAACGCAAAAACAATGTTAAAAGTAATACATGTTTCTTTTTATCCTAAATATATGAAAGGGGTCTTAAATCTTCGAAAATAGTGACGAAATCTGAACGCAAGTTTATGCTGAACTGTTACTAATGAGTATGTCCAATCGTTCGTTCAAAAAATTTAAGCTTTATGTTTCTGATAATACATTATAAAACACCAAAAAGAAGCATAACTGCATTGCGTGTCATGTTTGAAATTTCAGCAAAATGAATGCATACCAGTAGTGGGTCCGGAGTTGAAAGAAGGTCTCGAAAATTATAGAGAATAACGAAGGTATTTTACTAAAAATAATTTCACGTTTTTATTAATAGGTAATTCAGATATTTGAAGTTCATGCAATTGCTAAACGTAATGTTTCAGACAAAAAATTGAGGAAGCATAACTGCATTGTCAGTCATGTATTGAAATTTCGGCAAACCGTACGGCAATACAAAAAAAAAATATAATAACCAGGGTACCGTTTCACAAAGCCTTCGTAAGTCTACGTCCATCGTAAATAAATCGTAGGATTTAAAGCCGTTTCACAAAGCCGTCGTAAGTTAAGATGATCGAAAAATAATGCGTAAATCCTGGCGTAACTTACTACAGCTATACCTAGTCGTAACTCCATCGTAGATTTTCTACGAAAATGAATTAATCCATCTAACATGGCTGCAGCGTTCTTTATTCTTAGTCAAAATGCCTCATATGTTTGAAGACGAAGAATAATCTTCAATATTTAATAACTACACTTTAAGTTAAACATATTCTGATCCCCAATTTGATAAAAAAATATTCTGGTCATAGAGATGATCAAAAAAATATTCTGAATCCAGAGTTTCCCAATACATGACAGTGTTAAATATTGAAAACAGATATTTGATTGCTGGCATCGAAAAAACTTTATAAAAACGTTCGCGCTAAAAAAATACTGACTAAAAAATAATACACCCCCTCCGCCGTTTTTGAAGTTAAGTGGTTGCTCCTTTATGAAAGCAATTTTGACGATTTGTTGTATTTTAAAGGTACTAAAGATGTCTCGATTACGCATTAAAAAAAGGAGGCTGCAGCAGCGTGCTTACAAACGAAGAAATGGATTGAGATGTTAAGGATTACTACATTTTTATCCTTTCTTATGTTTGTGTTGTTTATTTATTATTATTTCTAAGTGTATTTAAACGGATCTGAGATACTAGACAAACCATACAATTTACCTCACACTTTATTTAGTAATGCATTTATGAGTAAATCGATGTTTGAGTAAATACCAGTGGCAAACATTTCCGTGTACGTCCAGTCGATTTGAGAAGTCCTTTTCAAATGAATTATGTGTTTGGCAATGATGACGCTTTGAGTCTAAAAGACTTGATTATGGGTTTATAAAGCTACGTAGTTTTTTTTTTATAACTTATGAATATATCACGTTTTAATTAGACAAATATTTCTGTAAAGAACTTTCTAAATAATTGTTATACATATCAATTTTATTCAAAAATCCTTCCTTCCTTGAATATACATGGTTAAACTAATATTATAAATGCCTAGTTTTGTGTAGACTTAACATACACAAGGCCTACATTGACTATCGAGACGACTGCATGTAGACAAAACATGATTTAAACGACATGTAATCATTGAGTTTAATCAATGGGAACATAATTGTATTTAGTTTACCTCTTTAAACGATGTTTGGGACATTTGATAAACAGGATAATATAATACATCGTTGTTTAATAAGATAACATTTTAACCGTACTTTAGTGTCAAACAATAGTTCTTTAGCGTCATACAAACGTATTTCAGCGTCAGAAAATCGTTCTTCAGTGTCAAACAATCGTCCTTAAGCGTCAAACATTTACTTATCCGTCATCCAAGTAAGTATCAGACTAATAACATAGTTTAATCATTTTATAATGTACACCTCTTTAAACGATGTTTAGGACATTTGATAAACAAGATAATAAAATATATCGTTGTTTAGTAAGATAACATTGTATTCGTATTTTAGTGTCAAACAATAGTTCTTCGGCGGTATACAATCGTATTTCAGCGATAATTAATCGTACTTCAGCGATAATTAATCGTACTTCAGCGCCATAAGCGTCAAACATTTAATTAACCGTCATCCAATTAGATATCAAACTAATAACATAGTTTAATAATTATATAATGTACAACTCTTTAAACGATGTTAAGGACATTTGATAAACAAGATAATGTAATACATCTTTGTTTAATAAGATAACATTTTAACCGTACTTTAGTGTCAAACAATAGTTCTTCGGCGTCATAAAATCGTATTTCAGTGTCAAATAATCGTACTTCAGTGTCAAACAATCGTGCTTAAGCGTCAGCCACTTACTTAGCCATCATCGAAGAAAGTATCAGCCTAATAGCATAGTTAAATCATTTCATAATGTACACCTCTTTAAACGGTGTTTGGGACATTTGAAAAAAAGATTATAATATATATCGTTGTTTAGTAAGATAACATTGTATTCGTATTTTAGTGTCAAACAATAGTTCTTCGACGTCATACAATCGTATTTTAGCGTCAAACAACCGTTCTAAAGCGCCAAACACTTACTTATCCGTCATCCAAGTAGGTATCAACCTAATAGCATAGTTGAATCTTTTATAATGTACACCTCTTTAAACGGTGTTTGGGACATTTGACAAGCAAGATAATAAAATACATCGTTGTTTAATGAAATAACATTGTAACCGTACTTAAGTGTCAAACAATAGTTCTTCAGCTCCAAACACTTCATTAACCGTCATCAAAGTAAGTATCAGCCTAATAGCATAGTTAAATCATTTTATAATGTACACCTCTTTAAACAGTGTTTGAGACATTTGATTAACAAGATAATATAACACATCCTTGTTTTGTAAGATAACATTTTAACCGTACTGTAAAGTCATTTAATAGTTCTTCGGCGTCATACAATCATATTTCAGTGTCAAATACTCGTACTTCAGCGTCAAACAACCGCCCTCAAGCGTCAAACACTTACTTAACCGTCATCTAAGTAAGTATCAGACTAATAGCATAGTTTAATCATTTTATAATATACACCTGTTTAAACGGTGTTTCGGACATTTGATAAATATAATACATTGTTGTTTAATAAGATAACATTTTGACCGTACTTGAGGGTCAAACAATTGTTCTGCGGCGTAATTCAATCTTATTTCAGCGTCAAATGATCGTACTTCAGCGCCATAAGCGTCAAACACTTACTGAACCGTCATCCAAGTTAGTATCAGACTAATAGCATAGTTTAATCATTTTATAATGTACAACTCTTTAAACGATTTTTGGGACATTTGATAAACAAGATAATATAAGACATCGTTGTTTAATAATATAACATTTTAACCGTACTTCAGTGTCAAACAATAGTTCTTCGGCGTCATACAATCGTATTTCAGTGTCAAATAATCGTACTTCAGCGTCAAACACTTACTTAACCGTCATTCAAGTAAGTATGAGACGAATGGCAAAGTTTAATCATTTTATAATGTACAACTATATAAACGGTGTTTGGGACAATTGTGAAACAAGATAATATAATACATCGTTGTTTAATAAGATAACATTATAACCGTACTTTAGTGTCAAACAATAGTTCTTCGGCGTCATAAAATCATATTTCAGTGTCAAACAATCGTACTTCATTGTCAAACAACCGTCCTTAAGCGTCAAACACTTACTTAACCGTCATTGAAGTAAGTATGAGACGAATGGCATAGTTTTATCATTTTATAATGTACAACTATTTAAACGGTGTTTGGGACAATTGAGAAACAAGATAATATAATACTTCTTTGTTTTATAAGATAAAATTTTAACCGTCCTTTAATGTCAAACAATAGTTCTTCGGCGTCCTACAATCAAATTTCAGCGTCAGAAAATCGTACTTCAGCGTCAAACAACCGGCATTAAGCGTCAAACATTTACTTAACCGTCATCTAAGTAAGTGTCAGACTAAAAGTAAAGTTTAATCATTTTATAATTTACACCTCTTTAAACGGTGTTTGGAACATTTGATAAATAAGATAATATAATACATCGGTGTTTAATAAGATAATATTGTAACCGTACTTTTTAAGTGTCAAAAAATAGTTCTTTGGCGTCATAAAATCGTATTTCAGTGTCAAATAATCGTACATCAGCGACTAACAACTGTCCTTAAGCGTCAAACACTTACTTAACCGTCATTCAAGTAAGTATGAGACGAATGGCATAGTTTTATCATTTTATGATGTAAAACTCTTTAAACGGTATTTGGGACAATTGAGAAACAAGATAATATAATACTTCGTTGTTTTATAAGATAAAATGTTAACCGTCCTATAATGTCAAACAATAGTTCTTCGGCGTCCTACAATCAAATTTCAGCGTCAGAAAATCGTACTTCAGCGTCAAACAACCGGCATTTAGTGTCAAACATTTACTTAACCGTCATCTAAGTAAGTATCAGACTAATAGTAAAGTTAAATCATTTTATAATGTACACCTCTTTAAACAGTGTTTGGAATATTTGATAAATAAGATAATATAATACATCGGTGTTTAATAAGATAACATTGTAACCGTACTTTAGTGTCAAACAATAGTTCTTCGACGTCATACAATCGTATTTCAGCGTCAAACAACCGTTCTGAAGCACCAAACACTTACTTATCCGTCATCCAAGTAGGTATTAGCCTAATAGCGTAGTTGACTCTTTTATAATGTACACTTCTTTAAACGGTGTTTGAGACATTTGATAAACAAGATAATATAATACATCGTTGTATAATGAGATAACATTGTAACCGTATTTTAGTGTAACACAATAGTTCTTCAGCGTCAAACAACCGTCCTTAAGCGTCAAACACTTACTTAATCGTCATCCAAGAAAGTATCAGACTAATAGCATAGTTTAATCATTTTAACATGTACACCTGTTTAAACTGTGTTTGGGATATTTGATAAATATAATACATTGTTGTTTATTAAGATAACATTTTAACCGTACTTTAGTGTCAAACAATTGTTCTTCGGCGTAATTCAATCTTATTTCAGCGTCAAATAATCGTACTTCATCGCCATAAGCGTCAAACACTTACTGAACCGTCATCCAAGTGAGTATCAGACTAATAGCATAGTTTAATCATTTTATAATGTACACCTCTTTAAACGGTGTTTGGAACATTTGATAAATAAGATAATATAATACATCGGTGTTTAATAAGATAACATTGAAACCGTACTTTAGTGTCAAACAATAGTTTTTCGGCGTCATAAAATCGCATTTCAGTATCAAATAATCGTACTTCACCATCAAATAACCGTCCTTAAGAGTCAAACACTTACCTAACCGTCATTCAAGTAAGTATGAGACGAATGGCATAGTTTTATAATTTTATAATGTACAACTCTTTAAACGGTGTTTGGTTCAATTGAGAAACAAGATAATATAATACATCGTTGATTAATAAGATAAAATTTTAACCGTCCTTTAATGTCAAACAATAGTTCTTCGGCGTCCTACAATCAAATTTCAGCGTCAGAAAATCGAACTTCAGCGTCAAACAACCGGCATTAAGCGTCAAACATTTACTTAACCGTCATCTAAGTAAGTGTCAGACTAAAAGTAAAGTTTAATCATTTTATAATTTACACCTCTTTAAACGGTGTTAGGAATATTTGATAAATAAAATAATATAATACATCGGTGTTTTATAAGATAACACTGAAACCGTACTTTAGTGTTAAACAATAGTTCTTCGGCGTCATAAAATCGTATTTCAGTCTCAAATAATCGTACTTCAGCGTCAAACAACCGTCCTTGAGCGTCAAACACTTACTTAACCGTCATTCAAGTAAGTATGAGACGAATGGCAAAGTTTTATTATTTTATAATGTACAACTATCTAAACGGTGTTTGGGACAATTGAGAAACAAGATAATATAATACATCGTTGTTTAATAAGATAACATTTTAACCGTACTTAAGTGTCAAACAATAGTTCTTCGGCGTCATAAAATCGTATTTCAGTGTCAAATAATCGTACTTCAGCGTCAAACAACCGGCATTAAGCGTCAAACATTTACTTAACCGTCATCTAAGTAAGTATCAGACTAATAGTAAAGTTAAATCATTTTATAATGTACACCTCTTTAAACGGTGTTTGGAACATTTGATAAATAAGATAATATAATACATCGGTGTTTAATAAGATAACACTGAAACCGTACTTTAGTGTTAAACAATAGTTCTTCGGCGTCATAAAATCGTATTTCAGTGTCAAAAAATCGTACTTCAGCGTCAAACAACCGTCCTTAAGCGTCAAACACTTACTTAATCGTCATTCAAGTAAGTATGAGACGAATGGCATAGTTTTATCATTTTATAATGTACAACTATTGAAACGGTGTTTGGGACAATTTAAAAACAAGATAATATAATAAATCGTTGTTTAATAAGATAAAATTTTAACCGTCCTCTAATATCAAATAATAGTTCTTCGGCGTCATACAATCGTATTTCAGCGTCAGAAAATCGTACTTCAGCGTCAAACAACCGTCATCAAGCGTCAAACACTTACTTAACCGTCATCCAAGTAAGTATCAGACTAAAAGTAAAGTAAAATCATTTTATAATGTACACCTCTTTAAACGATGTTTGAACTTTTGATAAATAAGATAATATAATACATCGGTGTTTAATAAAATAACATTGTAACCGTCCTTTAGTGTCAAACAATAGTTCTTTGGCGTCATAAAATCGTATTTCTGTGTCAAATAATCGTACTTCAGCGTCAAACAACCGTCCTTAAGCGTCAAACACATACTTAATTGTCATTCAAGTAAGTATAAGACGAATGGCATAGTTTTATCATTTTATAATGTACAATCTTTGAACGCTGTTTGGGACAATTGAGAAACAAGATAATATAGTACATCGTTGTTTAATAAGATAAAATTTTAACCGTCCTCTAATGTCAAATAATAGTTTTTCGGCGTCATACAATCGTATTTCAGCGTCAGAAAATCGTACATCAGCGTCAAACAAACGTCATCAAGCGTCAAACACTTACTTAACCGTCATCCAAGTAAGTATCAGATTAATGGTAAAGTTAAATCATTTTATAATGTACACCTCTTTAAACGGTGTTTGGAACATTTGATAAATAAGATTATATAATACACCGGTGTTAAATAAGATAATATTGTAACCGTACTTTAGTGTCAAACAATAGTTCTTCGGCGTCATAAAATCGTATTTCAGTGTCAAATAATCGTACTTCAGCGTCAAACAACCGTCCTTAAGCGTCAAACACTTACTTAATCGTCATTCAAGTAAGTATGAGACGAATGGCATAGTTTTATAATTTTATAATGTAAAACTCTTTAAACGGTATTTGGGACAATTGAGAAACAAGATAATATAATACTTCGTTGTTTTATAAGATAAAATTTTAACCGTCCTTTAATGTCAAACAATAGTTCTTCGGCGTCCTACAATCAAATTTCAGCGTCAGAAAATCGTACTTCAGCGTCAAACAATCGGCATCAAGCGTCAAACACTTACTTAACCGTCATCCAAGTAAGTATCAGATTAATGATAAAGTTAAATCATTTTATAATGTACACCTCTTTAAACGGTGTTTGGAACATTTGATAAATAAGATAATATAATACATCGGTGTTTAATAAGATAATATTGTAACCGTACTTTAGTGTCAAAAAATAGTTCTTTGGCGTCATAAAATCGTATTTCAGTGTCAAATAATCGTACATCAGCGACTAACAACTGTCCTTAAGCGTCAAACACTTACTTAACCGTCATTCAAATAAGTATGAGACGAATGGCATAGTTTTATCATTTTATAATGTAAAACTCTTTAAACGGTATTTGGGACAATTGAGAAACAAGATAATATAATACTTCGTTGTTTTATAAGATAAAATGTTAACCGTCCTATAATGTCAAACAATAGTTCTTCGGCGTCCTACAATCAAATTTCAGCGTCAGAAAATCGTACTTCAGCGTCAAACAACCGGCATTAAGCGTCTAACATTAACTTAACCGTCATCTAAGTAAGTATCAGACTAATAGTAAAGTTAAATCATTTTATAATGTACACCTCTTTAAACGGTGTTTGAGACATTTGATAAACAAGATAATATAATACATCGTTGTATAATGAGATAACATTGTAACCGTATTTTGTGTAACACAATAGTTCTTCAGCGTCAAACAACCGTCCTTAAGTGTCAAACACTTACTTAATCGTCATCCAAGAAAGTATCAGACTAATAGCATAGTTTAATCATTTTAACATGTACACCTGTTTAAACTGTGTTTGGGATATTTAATAAATATAATACATTGTTGTTTATTAAGATAACATTTTAACCGTACTTTAGTGTCAAACAATTGTTCTTCGGCGTAATTCAATCTTATTTCAGCGTCAAATAATCGTACTTCATCGCCAAAGCGTCAAACATTTACTGAACCGTCATCCAAGTGAGTATCAGACTAATAGCATAGTTTAATCATTTTATCATGTACACCTCTTTAAACGGTGTTTGGAACATTTGATAAATAAGATAATATAATACTGTGAAAGTACTTTAATTCGTGGGTATCAATTTTCGTGGTTTTAGCAATATTTACATGTTCGTGGGTTTTTAAATTCGTGGATTTTAGTTTTCTAGAAAAAAAAATGAACAAATTAAAGCCTTTAGACACTAAGGTTACAAATAGTCTGGATTGAAGGTAATTGCAAAGTAAACATTGACCCCTGTTAATCGTAGTGACAACACTATTTAGTAATTAACCTGGCCAGATAAAGTGATCAAGATATTAAAGACCATCAAAGGTGTTAACTAGACCATAAACATGTCACCAAAAGAAAACAGTAACATAAACAAATGCTATAAACGTATCTTTAATTGTCAAATAATTCTTATCAAGATCAAGCTCAGCATGAAATTATTATATCCCATGTGTACGACAACTATGATGATATGAAATGTACACTTTATCATACTAGCACAATACCGGAAATCTGACTTTCATTGATGAAGAAAAAAAATTTATGAGAATTAAAAGATCAAAAGTTATACAGTTTAGGTTACTTAAGATTAAATGGGTATACTCCTGCATTCAGGTGTAGTTCTGTGACTGCTAATAAAGTATTCTCAGATTTGGCGTTATTCAATACATTATCTTGATCATATCAGTAGTCAAACCGACATCATGCACATTGGGATCTTTCCTTGTCTTCACTCTTGATTTTGGACAATAGTTGTTTTATTTCGTTAGACACTTAAATTCGTGGATAAAGTCATCCACGAAAACCACGAAAATTGGTACCCCACGAATAAAAGTACTTTCACAGTACATCGGTGTTTAATAAGATAACATTGTAACCGTACTTTAGTGTCAAACAATAGTTCTTCGGCGTCATAAAATCGCATTTCAGTATCAAATAATCGTACTTCACCTTCAAATAACCGTCCTTAAGAGTCAAACACTTACCTAACCGTCATTCAAGTAAGTATGAGACGAATGGCATAGTTTTATAATTTTATAATGTACAACTCCTTAAACGGTGTTTGGGACAATTGAGAAACAAGATAATATAATACATCGTTGATTAATAAGATAAAATTTTAACCGTCCTTTAATGTCAAACAATAGTTCTTCGGCGTCCTACAATCAAATTTCAGCGTCAGAAAATCGTACTTCAGCGTCAAACAACCGGCATTAAGCGTCAAACATTCACTTAACCGTCATCTAAGTAAGTGTCAGACTAAAAGTAAAGTTTAATCATTTTATAATTTACACCTCTTTAAACGGTGTTTGGAACATTTGATAAATAAGATAATATAATACATCGGTGTTTAATAAGATAACACTGAAACCGTACTTTAGTGTTAAACAATAGTTCTTCGGCGTCATAAAATCGTATTTCAGTGTCAAATAATCGTACTTCAGCGTCAAACAACTGTCCTTAAGCGTCAAACACTTACTTAACCGTCATTCAAGTAAGTATGAGACGAATGGCATAGTTTTATAATTTTATAATGTAAAACTCTTTAAACGGTATTTGGGACAATTGAGAAACAAGATAATATAATACTTCGTTGTTTTATAAGATAAAATTTTAACCGTCCTATAATGTCACACAATAGTTCTTCGGCGTCCTACAATCAAATTTCAGCGTCAGAAAATCGTACTTCAGCGTCAAACAACCCGCATTAAGCGTCACACATTTACTTAACCGTCATCTAAGTAAGTATCAGACTAATAGTAAAGTTAAATCATTTTATAATGTACACCTCTTTAAACGGTGTTTGGAACATTTGAGAAATAAGATAATATAATACATCGGTGTTTAATAAGATAACACTGAAACCGTACTTTAGTGTTAAACAATAGTTCTTCGGCGTCATAAAATCGTATTTCAGTGTCAAATAATCGTCTTTCAGCATCAAAAAACCATCCTTGGGCGTCAAACACTTACTTAACCGTCATTCAAGTAAGTATGAGACGAATGGCAAAGTTTTATCATTTTATAATGTAAAACTATCTAAACGGTGTTTATGACAATTGAGAAACACGATAATATAATACATCGTTGTTTGATAAGATAACATTTTAACCGTACTTAAGTGTCAAACAATAGTTCTTCGGCGTCATAAAATAGTATTTCAGTGTCAAAAAATCGTACTTCAGCGTCAAACAACCGTCCTTAAGCGTCAAACACTTACTTAACCGTCATTCAAGTAAGTATGAGACGAATGGCATAGTTTTATCATTTTATAATGTAAAACTCTTTAAACGGTATTTGGGACAATTGAGAAACAAGATAATATAATACTTCGTTGTTTTATAAGATAAAATTTTAACCGTCCTTTAATGTCAAACAATAGTTCTTCGGCGTCCTACAATCAAATTTCAGCGTCAGAAAATCGTACTTCAGCGTCAAACAACCGGCATCAAGCGTCAAACACTTACTTAACCGTCATCCAAGTAAGTATCAGATTAATGATAAAGTTAAATCATTTTATAATGTACACCTCTTTAAACGGTGTTTGGAACATTTGATAAATAAGATAATATAATACATCGGTGTTTAATAAGATAATATTGTAACCGTACTTTAGTGTCAAAAAATAGTTCTTTGGCGTCATAAAATCGTATTTCAGTGTCAAATAATCGTACATCAGCGACTAACAACTGTCCTTAAGCGTCAAACACTTACTTAACCGTCATTCAAATAAGTATGAGACGAATGGCATAGTTTTATCATTTTATAATGTAAAACTCTTTAAACGGTATTTGGGACAATTGAGAAACAAGATAATATAATACTTCGTTGTTTTATAAGATAAAATGTTAACCGTCCTATAATGTCAAACAAGAGTTCTTCGGCGTCCTACAATCAAATTTCAGCGTCAGAAAATCGTACTTCAGCGTCAAACAACCGGCATTAAGCGTCAAACATTAACTTAACCGTCATCTAAGTAAGTATCAGACTAATAGTAAAGTTAAATCATTTTATAATGTACACCTCTTTAAACGGTGTTTGAGACATTTGATAAACAAGATAATATAATACATCGTTGTATAATGAGATAACATTGTAACCGTATTTTGTGTAACACAATAGTTCTTCAGCGTCAAACAACCGTCCTTAAGTGTCAAACACTTACTTAATCGTCATCCAAGAAAGTATCAGACTAATAGCATAGTTTAATCATTTTAACATGTACACCTGTTTAAACTGTGTTTGGGATATTTAATAAATATAATACATTGTTGTTTATTAAGATAACATTTTAACCGTACTTTAGTGTCAAACAATTGTTCTTCGGCGTAATTCAATCTTATTTCAGCGTCAAATAATCGTACTTCATCGCCAAAGCGTCAAACATTTACTGAACCGTCATCCAAGTGAGTATCAGACTAATAGCATAGTTTAATCATTTTATCATGTACACCTCTTTAAACGGTGTTTGGAACATTTGATAAATAAGATAATATAATACATCGGTGTTTAATAAGATAACATTGTAACAGTACTTTAGTGTCAAACAATAGTTCTTCGGCGTCATAAAATCGCATTTCAGTATCAAATAATCGTACTTCACCTTCAAATAACCGTCCTTAAGAGTCAAACACTTACCTAACCGTCATTCAAGTAAGTATGAGACGAATGGCATAGTTTTATAATTTTATAATGTACAACTCCTTAAACGGTGTTTGGGACAATTGAGAAACAAGATAATATAATACATCGTTGATTAATAAGATAAAATTTTAACCGTCCTTTAATGTCAAACAATAGTTCTTCGGCGTCCTACAATCAAATTTCAGCGTCAGAAAATCGTACTTCAGCGTCAAACAACCGGCATTAAGCGTCAAACATTCACTTAACCGTCATCTAAGTAAGTGTCAGACTAAAAGTAAAGTTTAATCATTTTATAATTTACACCTCTTTAAACGGTGTTTGGAACATTTGATAAATAAGATAATATAATACATCGGTGTTTAATAAGATAACACTGAAACCGTACTTTAGTGTTAAACAATAGTTCTTCGGCGTCATAAAATCGTATTTCAGTGTCAAATAATCGTACTTCAGTGTCAAACAACTGTCCTTAAGCGTCAAACACTTACTTAACCGTCATTCAAGTAAGTATGAGACGAATGGCATAGTTTTATAATTTTATAATGTAAAACTCTTTAAACGGTATTTGGGACAATTGAGAAACAAGATAATATAATACTTCGTTGTTTTATAAGATAAAATTTTAACCGTCCTATAATGTCACACAATAGTTCTTCGGCGTCCTACAATCAAATTTCAGCGTCAGAAAATCGTACTTCAGCGTCAAACAACCCGCATTAAGCGTCACACATTTACTTAACCGTCATCTAAGTAAGTATCAGACTAATAGTAAAGTTAAATCATTTTATAATGTACACCTCTTTAAACGGTGTTTGGAACATTTGATAAATAAGATAATATAATACATCGGTGTTTAATAAGATAACACTGAAACCGTACTTTAGTGTTAAACAATAGTTCTTCGGCGTCATAAAATCGTATTTCAGTGTCAAATAATCGTCTTTCAGCATCAAAAAAACCATCCTTGGGCGTCAAACACTTACTTAACCGTCATTCAAGTAAGTATGAGACGAATGGCAAAGTTTTATCATTTTATAATGTAAAACTATCTAAACGGTGTTTATGACAATTGAGAAACACGATAATATAATACATCGTTGTTTAATAAGATAACATTTTAACCGTACTTAAGTGTCAAACAATAGTTCTTCGGCGTCATAAAATAGTATTTCAGTGTCAAAAAATCGTACTTCAGCGTCAAACAACCGTCCTTAAGCGTCAAACACTTACTTAACCGTCATTCAAGTAAGTATGAGACGAATGGCATAGTTTTATCATTTTATAATGTAAAACTCTTTAAACGGTATTTGGGACAATTGAGAAACAAGATAATATAATACTTCGTTGTTTTATAAGATAAAATGTTAACCGTCCTATAATGTCAAACAATAGTTCTTCGGCGTCCTACAATCAAATTTCAGCGTCAGAAAATCGTACTTCAGCGTCAAACAACCGGCATTAAGCGTCAAACATTTACTTAACCGTCATCTAAGTAAGTATCAGACTAATAGTAAAGTTAAATCATTTTATAATGTACACCTCTTTAAACGGTGTTTGGAATATTTGATAAATAAGATAATATAATACATCGGTGTTTAATAAGATAACATTGTAACCGTACTTTAGTGTCAAACAATAGTTCTTCGACGTCATACAATCGTATTTCAGCGTCAAACAACCGTTCTGAAGCACCAAACACTTACTTATCCGTCATCCAAGTAGGTATTAGCATAATAGCGTAGTTGACTCTTTTATAATGTACACTTCTTTAAACGGTGTTTGATACATTTGATAAACAAGATAATATAATACATCGTTGTATAATGAGATAACATTGTAACCGTATTTTAGTGTAACACAATAGTCCTTTAGCGTCAAACAACCGTCCTTCAGCGTCAAACACTTACTTAATCGTCATCCAAGAAAGTATCAGACTAATAGCATAGTTTAATCATTTTAACATGTACACCTGTTTAAACTGTGTTTGGGATATTTGATAAATATAATACATTGTTGTTTATTAAGATAACATTTTAACCGTACTTTAGTGTCAAACAATTGTTCTTCGGCGTAATTCAATCTTATTTCAGCGTCAAATAATCGTACTTCATCGCCATAAGCGTCAAACACTTACTGAACCGTCATCCAAGTGAGTATCAGACTAATAGCATAGTTTAATCATTTTATAATGTACACCTCTTTAAACGGTGTTTGGAACATTTGATAAATAAGATAATATAATACATCGGTGTTTAATAAGATAACATTGAAACCGTACTTTAGTGTCAAACAATAGTTTTTCGGCGTCATAAAATCGCATTTCAGTGTCAAATAATCGTACTTCACCATCAAATAGCCGTCCTTAAGAGTCAAACACTTACCTAACCGTCATTCAAGTAAGTATGAGACGAATGGCATAGTTTTATAATTTTATAATGTACAACTCTTTAAACGGTGTTTGGTTCAATTGAGAAAAAAGATAATATAATACATCGTTGATTAATAAGATAAAATTTTAACCGTCCTTTAATGTCAAACAATAGTTCTTCGGCGTCCTACAATCAAATTTCAGCGTCAGAAAATCGAACTTCAGCGTCAAACAACCGGCATTAAGCGTCAAACATTTACTTAACCGTCATCTAAGTAAGTGTCAGACTAAAAGTAAAGTTTAATCATTTTATAATTTACACCTCTTTAAACGGTGTTAGGAACATTTGATAAATAAAATAATATAATACATCGGTGTTTTATAAGATAACACTGAAACCGTACTTTAGTGTTAAACAATAGTTCTTCGGCGTCATAAAATCGTATTTCAGTCTCAAATAATCGTACTTCAGCGTCAAACAACCGTCCTTGAGCGTCAAACACTTACTTAACCGTCATTCAAGTAAGTATGAGACGAATGGCAAAGTTTTATTATTTTATAATGTACAACTATCTAAACGGTGTTTGGGACAATTGAGAAACAAGATAATATAATACATCGTTGTTTAATAAGATAACATTTTAACCGTACTTAAGTGTCAAACAATAGTTCTTCGGCGTCATAAAATCGTATTTCAGTGTCAAATAATCGTACTTCAGCGTCAAACAACCGGCATTAAGCGTCAAACATTTACTTAACCGTCATCTAAGTAAGTATCAGACTAATAGTAAAGTTAAATCATTTTATAATGTACACCTCTTTAAACGGTGTTTGGAACATTTGATAAATAAGATAATATAATACATCGGTGTTTAATAAGATAACACTGAAACCGTACTTTAGTGTTAAACAATAGTTCTTCGGCGTCATAAAATCGTATTTCAGTGTCAAAAAATCGTACTTCAGCGTCAAACAACCGTCCTTAAGCGTGAAACACTTACTTAATCGTCATTCAAGTAAGTATGAGACGAATGGCATAGTTTTATCATTTTATAATGTACAACTATTTAAACGGTGTTTGGGACCATTTAAAAACAAGATAATATAATAAATCGTTGTTTAATAAGATAAAATTTTAACCGTCCTCTAATATCAAACAATAGTTCTTCGGCGTCATAAAATCGTATTTCAGTGTCTAATAATCGTACTTCAGCGTCACACAACCGGCATTAAGCGTCAAACATTTACTTAACCGTCATCTAAGTAAGTATCAGACTAATAGTAAAGTTAAATCATTTTATAATGTACACCTCTTTAAACGATGTTTGAACTTTTGATAAATAAGATAATATAATACATCGGTGTTTAATAAAATAACATTGTAACCGTCCTTTAGTGTCAAACAATAGTTCTTTGGCGTCATAAAATCGTATTTCTGTGTCAAATAATCGTACTTCAGCGTCAAACAACCGTCCTTAAGCGTCAAACACATACTTAATTGTCATTCAAGTAAGTATAAGACGAATGGCATAGTTTTATCATTTTATAATGTACAATCTTTGAACGGTGTTTGGGACAATTGAGAAACAAGATAATATAGTACATCGTTGTTTAATAAGATAAAATTTTAACCGTCCTCTAATGTCAAATAATAGTTTTTCGGCGTCATACAATCGTATTTCAGCGTCAGAAACTCGTACATCAGCGTCAAACAAACGTCATCAAGCGTCAAACACTTACTTAACCGTCATCCAAGTAAGTATCAGATTAATGGTAAAGTTAAATCATTTTATAATGTACACCTCTTTAAACGGTGTTTGGAACATTTGATAAATAAGATTATATAATACATCGGTGTTAAATAAGATAACATTGTAACCGTACTTTAGTGTCAAACAATAGTTCTTCGGCGTCATAAAATCGTATTTCAGTGTCAAATAATCGTACTTCAGCGTCAAACAACCGTCCTTAAGCGTCAAACACTTACTTAATCGTCATTCAAGTAAGTATGAGACGAATGGCATAGTTTTATAATTTTATAATGTAAAACTCTTTAAACGGTATTTGGGACAATTGAGAAACAAGATAATATAATACTTCGTTGTTTTATAAGATAAAATTTTAACCGTCCTTTAATGTCAAACAATAGTTCTTCGGCGTCCTACAATCAAATTTCAGCGTCAGAAAATCGTACTTCAGCGTCAAACAACCGGCATCAAGCGTCAAACACTTACTTAACCGTCATCCAAGTAAGTATCAGATTAATGATAAAGTTAAATCATTTTATAATGTACACCTCTTTAAACGGTGTTTGGAACATTTGATAAATAAGATAATATAATACATCGGTGTTTAATAAGATAATATTGTAACCGTACTTTAGTGTCAAAAAATAGTTCTTTGGCGTCATAAAATCGTATTTCAGTGTCAAATAATCGTACATCAGCGACTAACAACTGTCCTTAAGCGTCAAACACTTACTTAACCGTCATTCAAGTAAGTATGAGACGAATGGCATAGTTTTATCATTTTATAATGTAAAACTCTTTAAACGGTATTTGGGACAATTGAGAAACAAGATAATATAATACTTCGTTGTTTTATAAGATAAAAAATGTTAACCGTCCTCTAATGTCAAACAATAGTTCTTCGGCGTCCTACAATCAAATTTCAGCGTCAGAAAATCGTACTTCAGCGTCAAACAACCGGCATTAAGCGTCAAACATTAACTTAACCGTCATCTAAGTAAGTATCAGACTAATAGTAAAGTTAAATCATTTTATAATGTACACCTCTTTAAACGGTGTTTGAGACATTTGATAAACAAGATAATATAATACATCGTTGTATAATGAGATAACATTGTAACCGTATTTTGTGTAACACAATAGTTCTTCAGCGTCAAACAACCGTCCTTAAGTGTCAAACACTTACTTAATCGTCATCCAAGAAAGTATCAGACTAATAGCATAGTTTAATCATTTTAACATGCACACCTGTTTAAACTGTGTTTGGGATATTTAATAAATATAATACATTGTTGTTTATTAAGATAACATTTTAACCGTCCTCTAATGTCAAATAATAAAATTTTCGGCGTCATACAATCGTATTTCAGCGTCAGAAAATCGTACTTCAGCGTCAAACAACCGTCGTCAAGTGTCAAACACTTACTTAACCGTCATCCAATTAAGTATCAGATTAATGATAAAGTTAAATCATTTTATAATGTACACCTCTTTAAACAGTGTTTGGAACATTTGATAAATAAGATAATATAATACATCGGTGTTTAATAAGATAATATTGTAACCGTACTTTAGTGTCAAAAAATAGTTCTTTGGCGTCATAAAATCGTATTTCAGTGTCAAATAATCGTACATCAGCGACTAACAACTGTCCTTAAGCGTCAAACACTTACTTAACCGTCATTCAAGTAAGTATGAGACGAATGGCATAGTTTTATCATTTTATAATGTAAAACTCTTTAAACGGTATTTGGGACAATTGAGAAACAAGATAATATAATACTTCGTTGTTTTATAAGATAAAATGTTAACCGTCCTCTAATGTCAAACAATAGTTCTTCGGCGTCCTACAATCAAATTTCAGCGTCAGAAAATCGTACTTCAGCGTCAAACAACCGGCATTAAGCGTCAAACATTTACTTAACCGTCATCTAAGTAAGTATCAGACTAATAGTAAAGTTAAATCATTTTATAATGTACACCTCTTTAAACGGTGTTTGGAATATTTGATAAATAAGATAATATAATACATCGGTGTTTAATAAGATAACATTGCAACCGTACTTTAGTGTCAAACAATAGTTCTTCGACGTCATACAATCGTATTTCAGCGTCAAACAACCGTTCTGAAGCATCAAACACTTACTTATCCGTCATCCAAGTAGGTATTAGCCTAATAGCATAGTTGAATCTTTCATAATGTACACTTCTTTAAACGGAGTTTGAGACATTTGATAAACAAGATAATATAATACATCGTTGTATAATGAGATAACATTGTAACCGTATTTTAGTGTAACACAATAGTTCTTCAGCGTCAAACAACCGTCCTTAAGCGTCAAACACTTACTTAATCGTCATCCAAGAAAGTATCAGACTAATAGCATAGTTTAATCATTTCAACATGTACACCTGTTTAAACTGTGTTTGGGATATTTGATAAATATAATACATTGTTGTTTATTAAGATAACATTTTAACCGTACTTTAGTGTCAAACAATTGTTATTCGGCGTAATTCAATCTTATTTCAGCGTCAAATAATCATACTTCATCGCCATAAGCGTCAAACACTTACTTAACCGTCATCCAAGTGAGTATCAGACTAATAGCATAGTTTAATCATTTTATAATGTACACCTCTTTAAACGGTGTTTGGAACATTTGATAAATAAGATAATATAATGCATCGGTGTTTAATAAGATAACATTGTAACCGTACTTTAGTGTCAAACAATAGTTCTTCGGCGTCATAAAATCGCATTTCAGTGTCAAATAATCGTACTTCACCATCAAATAACCGTCCTTAAGAGTCAAACACTTACCTAACCGTCATTCAAGTAAGTATGAGACGAATGGCATAGTTTTATAATTTTATAATGTACAACTCTTTAAACGGTGTTTGTGACAATTTGAGAAACAAGATAATATAATACATCGTTTATTAATAAGATAAAATTTTAACCGTCCTCTAATGTCAAATAATAGTTTTTCGGCGTCATACAATCGAAATTCAGCGACAAAAAATCGTACTTCAGCGTAAAACAACCGTTATCAAGCGTCAAACACTGACTTAACCGTCATCCAAGTAAGTATCAGATTAATGGTAAAGTTAAATCATTTTATAATGTACACCTCTTTAAACGGTGTTTGGAACATTTGATAAATAAGATTATATAATACATCGGTGTTTAATAAGATAACATTGTAACCGTACTTTAGTGTCAAACAATAGTTCTTCGACGTCATACAATCGTATTTCAGCGTCAAACAACCATTCTGAAGCGTCAAACACTTACTTATCCGTCATCCAAGTAGGTATTAGCTTAATAGCATAGTTGAATCTTTTATAATGTACACCTTTTTAAACGGTGTTTGGGACATTTGATAAACAAGATAATATAATACATCGTTGTATAATGAGATAACATTGTAACCGTATTTTAGTGTAACACAATAGTTCTTCAGCGTCAAACAACCGTCCTTAAGCGTCAAACAATTACTTAATCGTCATCCAAGAAAGTATCGGACTAATAGCATAGTTTAATCATTTTATAATGTACACCTGTTTAAACGGTGTTTGGGACATTTGATAAATATAATACATTGTTGTTTATTAAGATAACATTTTAACCGTACTTTAGTGTCAAACAATTGTTCTTCGGCGTAATTCAATCTTATTTCAGCGTCAAATAATCGTACTTCATCGCCATAAGCGTCAAACACCTACTGAACCGTCATCCAAGTGAGTATCAGACTAATAGCATAGTTTAATCATTTTATAATGTACACCTCTTTAAACGGTGTTTGGAACTTTTGATAAATAAGATAATATAATAAATCGGTGTTTAATAAGATAACATTGTAACCGTATTTTAGTGTAACACAATAGTTCTTCAGCGTCAAACAACCGTCCTTAAGCGTCAAACACTTACTTAATCGTCATCCAAGAAAGTATCGGACTAATAGCATAGTTTAATCATTTTATAATGTACACCTGTTTAAACGGTGTTTGGGACATTTGATAAATATAATACATTGTTGTTTATTAAGATAACATTTTAACCGTACTTTAGTGTCAAACAATTGTTCTTCGGCGTAATTCAATCTTATTTCAGCGTCAAATAATCGTACTTCATCGCCATAAGCGTCAAACACCTACTGAACCGTCATCCAAGTGAGTATCAGACTAATAGCATAGTTTAATCATTTTATAATGTACACCTCTTTAAACGGTGTTTGGAACTTTTGATAAATAAGATAATATAATAAATCGGTGTTTAATAAGATAACATTGTAACCGTACTTTAGTGTCAAACAATAGTTCTTCGGCGTCATAAAATCGCATTTCAGTATCAAATAATTGTACTTCACCTTCAAATAACCGTCCTTAAGAGTCAAACACTTACCTAACCGTCATTCAAGTAAGTATGAGACGAATGGCATAGTTTTATAATTTTATAATGTACAACTCTTTAAACGGTGTTTGGGACAATTGAGAAACAAGATAATATAATACATCGTTGATTAATAAGATAAAATTTTAACCGTCCTTTAATGTCAAACAATAGTTCTTCGGCGTCATACAATCGTATTTCAGCGTCAGAAAATCGTACTTCAGCGTCAAACAACCGTCGTCAAGTGTCAAACACTTACTTAACCGTCATCCAATTAAGTATCAGATTAATGATAAAGTTAAATCATTTTATAATGTACACCTCTTTAAACGGTGTTTGGAACATTTGATAAATAAGATAATATAATACATCGGTGTTTAATAAGATAATATTGTAACCGTACTTTAGTGTTAAACAATAGTTCTTCGGCGTCATAAAATCGTATTTCAGTGTCAAATAATCGTACTTCAGCGTCAAACAACTGTCCTTAAGCGTCAAACACTTACTTAACCGTCATTCAAGTAAGTATGAGACGAATGGCATAGTTTTATAATTTTATAATGTAAAACTCTTTAAACGGTATTTGGGACAATTGAGAAACAAGATAATATAATACTTCGTTGTTTTATAAGATAAAATTTTAACCGTCCTATAATGTCACACAATAGTTCTTCGGCGTCCTACAATCATATTTCAGCGTCAGAAAATCGTACTTCAGCGTCAAACAACCCGCATTAAGCGTCACACATTTACTTAACCGTCATCTAAGTAAGTATCAGACTAATAGTAAAGTTAAATCATTTTATAATGTACACCTCTTTAAACGGTGTTTGGAACTTCATTTCAGTGTCAAACAATCGTACTTAAGCGTCAAACAACCGTCTTTAATCGTCAAACACTTACTTAATTGTCATTCAAGTAAGTATGAGACGAATGGCATAGTTTTATCAGTTTATAATGTACAACTATTTAAATGGTGTTTGGTACAATTTAAAAACAAGATAATATAACAAATCGTTGTTTAATAAGATAAAATTTTAACCGTTCTCTAATATCAAACAATAGTTCTTCGGCGTCATAAAATCGTATTTTAGTGTCAAATAATCATACTTCAGCGTCAAACAACCGTCCTTAAGTTTCAAACACTTACTTAATCGTCATTCAAGTAAGGATGAGACGAATGGCATAGTTTTATCATTTTATAATGTACAACTATTTAAACGGTGTTTGGGACAATTTAAAAACAAGATAATATAATAAATCGTTGTTTAATTAGATAAAATTTTAACCGTCCTTTAATATCAAACATTAGTTCTTCGGCGTCATACAATCGTATTTCAGCGTCAGAAAATCGTACTTCAGTGTCAAACAACCGTCATCAAGCGTCAAACACTTACTTAACCGTCATCCAAGTAAGTATCAGACTTATAGCATAGTTTAATCATTTTATAATGTACACCTCTTTAAACAGTGTTTGGAACATTTGATTAATAAGATAATATAATACATCGGTGTTTAATAAGATAACATTGTAACCGTACTTTAGTGTCAAACAATAGTTCTTTGGCGTCATAAAATCGTATTTCAGTGTCAAATAATCGTACTTCAGCGTCAAACAACTGTTTAAACGGTGTTTGGGACATTTGATAAATATAATACATTGTTGTTTATTAAGATAACATTTTAACCGTACTTTAGTGTCAAACAATTGTTCTTCGGCTTAATTCAATCTTATTGCAGCGTCAAACAATCGTACTTCATCGCCATAAGCGTCAAACACTTACTGAACCGTCATCCAAGTGAGTATCAGACTAATAGCAGAGTTTAATCATTTTATAATGTACACCTCTTTAAACGGTGTTTGGAACATTTGATAAATAAGATAATATAATACATCGGTGTTTAATAAGATAACATTGTAACCGTACTTTAGTGTCAAACAATAGTTCTTCGGCGTCATACATTCGTATTTCAGCATCAGAAAATCGTAGTTCAGCGTCAAACAACCGTCATTAAGCGTCAAACATTTACTCGACCGTTATCCAAGTAAGTATCAGACTAATAGTAAAGTTAAATAATTTTATAATGTACACCTCTTTAAACGGTGTTTGGAACTTTTGATAAATAAGATAATAAAATACATCGGTGTTTAATAAGATAAAATTGAAACCGTACTTTAGTGTTAAACAATAGTTCTTTGGCGTCATAAAATCGTATTTCAGTGTCAAATAATCGTATGTCAGCGTCAAATAACCGTCCTTAAGCGCCAAACACTTACTTAACCGTCATTCAAGTAAGTATGAGACGAATGGCAAAGTTTTATCATTTTATAAATTACAACTATTTAAACTGTGTTTGGGACAATTGAGAAACAAGATAATATAATACATCGTTGTTTAATAAGATAACATTTTAACCGTACTGTAGTGTCAAACAATAGTTCTTCGGCGTCATAAAATCGTATTTCACTGTCAAACAATCGTTTTTCACCATCAAATAACCGTCCTTAAGCGTCAAACACTTACTTAACCGTCATTCAAGTAAGTTTGAGACGAATGACATAGTTTTATCAGTCTATAATGTACCACTATTTGAACGGTGTTTGGGACAATTGAGAAACAAGATAATATAATACATCGTTGTTTAATAAGATAAAATTTAAACCGTCCTTTAATGTCAAATAATAGTTTTTTCGGCGTCAGAAAATCGTACTTCAGCGTCAAACAACCGTCATCAAGCGTCAAACACTTACTTATCCGTCATCCAAGTAAGTATCAGACTAATAGTAAAGTAAAATCATTTTATAATGTACACCTCTTTAAACGGTGTTTGGAACATTTGATAAAAAAGATTATATAATAGATCGGTGTTAAATAAGATAACATTGTATCCGTACTTTAGTGTCAAACAATAGTTCTTCGACGTCATACAATCGTATTTCACCGTCAAACAACCATTCTAAAGCGTCAAACACTTACTTATCCGTCATCCAAGTAGGTATTAGCCTAATAGCATAGTTGAATCTTTTATAATGTACACTTCTTTAAACGGTGTTTGGGACATTTGATAAACAAGATAATATAATACATCGTTGTATAATGAGATAACATTGTAACCGTACTTTAGTGTAACACAATAGTTCTTCAGCGTCAAACAACCGTCTTTAAGCGTCAAATACTTACTTAACCGTCATCCAAGTAAGTATCAGACTAATAGCAAAGCTTAATCATTTTATAATGTACACCTTTTTAAACGGTGTTTGAGACATTTGATAAATATAATACATTATTGTTAAATAAGATAACATTTTAAACGCACTTAAGTGTCAAACAATAGTTCTTCGGCGTCATTAAATCGTATTTCAGTGGCAAAAAATCGTACTTCAGCGTCAAACAACCGTCCTTAAGCGTCAACCACTCACTTAACCGTCATTCAAGTAAGTATGAGACGAACGGCATAGTTTAAACATTGTATAATGTACACCTCTTTAAACGGTATTTGGAATATTTGATAAATAAGATAATACAATACATCGTTGTTTAATTAGATAACATTGTAACCGTACTGTAGTGTCACACAATAGTTCTTCGACGTCATACAATCGTATTTCAGAGTCAAACAACCGTACTTCAGCGTCAAACAGCCATCATTAAGCGTCAAACATTTACTTAACCGACATTCAAGTAAGTATGAGACGAATATCATAGTTTAATCATTTTATGATGTACACCTGTTTAAACGGTGTTTGGGACATTTGATAAATATAATACCTTGTTGTTTAATAAGATAACATTTTAACCGTACTTTAGTGTCAAACAATTGTTCTTCGGCGTAATTCGATCTTATTTCAGCATCAAATAATCGTACTTCAGCGCCATAAGCGTCAAACACTTACTGAACCGTCATCCAAGTAAGTATTAGAATAATAGCATAGTTTAATCATTTTATAATGTACACCTCTTTAAACGATTTTTGAGACATTTGATAAACTAGATAAAATATAATACATCTTTGTATAATGAATTAACATTGTTACCGTACTTTAGTGTAACACAATAGTGCTTCAGCGTCAAACAACCGTCCTTAAGCGTCAAACACTTACTTAATCGTCATCCAAGAAAGTATCAGACTAATAGCATAGTTTAATCATTTTATAATGTACACCTGTTTAAACGGTGTTTGAGACATTTGATAAATATAATACATTATTTTTAAATAAGATAACATTGAAACCGTACTTTAGTGTTAAACAATAGTTCTTTGGCGTCAGAAAATCGTATTTCAGTGTCAAATAATCGTACTTCAGCGTCAAACAACCGTCCTTAAGCGCCAAACACTTACTTAACCGTCATTCAAGTAAGTATGAGACGAATGGCAAAGTTTTATCATTTTATAATGTACAACTATCAAAACGGTGTTTGGGACAATTGAGAAACAAGATAATATAATACATCGTTGTTTAATAAGATAACATTTTAATCGTACTTTAGTGTCAAACAATAGTTCTACGGCCTCATTAAATCGTATTTCAGTGTCAAATAATCGTACATCAGCGTCAGACAACCGTCCTTAAGCGTCAAACACTTACTTAACCGTCATTCAAGTAAGTATTAGACGAACGGCATAGTTTAATCATTGTATAATGTACACCTCTTTAAACTGTGTTTGGAACATTTGATAAATAAGATAATACAATACATCGGTGTTTAATAAGATGACATTGTAACCGTACTTAAGTGTCAAACAATAGTTCTTCGACGTCATACAATCGTATTTCAGCGTCAAATAACCGTACTTCAGCGTAAAAAAACCGTCATTTAGCGTCAAACAATTACTTAACCGTCAATCAAGTAAGTGTGAGACGAATGGCATAGTTTTATCAATTTATAATGTACAACTATTTAAACAGTGTTTGGGACATTTGAGAAACAAGATAATATAATACATCTTTGGTTTATAAAATTAAATTTTAACCGTCCTCTAATGTCAAACAATAGTTCTTTGGTGTCATGCAATCGTACTTCAGCGTCAAACAACCGTCATTAAGCGTCAAACACTTACTTAATCGTCATCCAAGTAAGTATCAGACTAATAGTAAAGTTAAATCATTTTACAATGTACACCTTTTTAAACGGTGTTTGGAACATTTGATTAATAAGATAATATAATACATCGGTGTTTAATAAGATAACATTGTAACCGTACTTTAGTATCAAACAATAGTTCTTCGACGTCATACAATCGTTTTCAGCGTCAAACAACCGTTCTAAAGCGTCAAACACTTACTTATCCGTCATCCAAGTAGGTATCAGCATAATACCATAGTTGAATCTTTTATAATGTACACCTCTATAAACGTTGTTTGGGACATTTGATAAACAAGATAATATAATACATCATTGTATAATGAGATAACATTGTAACCGTACTTTAGTGTCAAACAATAGTTCTTCAGCGTCAAACAATCGTCCTTAAGCGTCAAACACTTACTTAACCGTCATCCAAGTAAGCATCAGACTAATAGCATAGTTTAATCATTTTATAATGTACACCTGTTTAAACGGTGTTTGGGACATTTGATAAATATAATACATTGTTGTTTAATAAGATAATATTTTAACCGTACTTTAGTGTCAAACAATTGTTCTTCGGCGTAATTCAATTTTATTTCAGCATCAAATAATCGTACTTCAGCGCCATAAGCGTCAAACACTTACTGAACCGTCATCCAAGTAAGTATCAGACTATAAGCATAGTTTAATCATTTTATAATGTACACCTCTTTTAACGATTTTTGGGACATTTGATAAACAAGATAATATAAGACATCGTTGTTTAATGAGATAACATTTTAACCGTAGTTAAGTGTTAAACAATAGTTCTTCGGCGTCATTAAATCGCATTTCAGTGTCAAATAATCGTACTTCACCATCAAACAACCGTCCTTAAGTGTCAAACACTTACTTAACCGTCATTCAAGTAAGTATGAGACGAATGGTATAGTTTTATCATTTTATAATGTACGACTATCTTAACGGTGTTTGGGACATTTGAGAAACAAGATAATATAATACATCGTTGTTTAATAAGATAAAGTTTTAACCGTCCTCTAATGTCAAACAATAGTTCTTCGGCGTCAGAAAATCGTATTTCAGCGTCAGAAAATCGTACTTTAGCGTCAAACACTTACTTATCCGTCATTCAAGTAGGTATCAGCCTAATAGCATAGTTGAATCTTTTATAATGTACACCTATTTAAACGGTGTTTGGGACATTTGATAAACAAGATAATATAATCCATCATTGTAAAATGGGATAACATTGTACCCGTACTTTAGTGTCAAACAATAGTTCTTCAACGTCAAACAATCATCCTTAAGCGTCAAACACTTACTTAGCCATCATCGAAGAAAGTATCAGCCTAATAGCATAGTTAGATCATTTTATAATGTAAACCTCTTTAAATGGTTGTTTAGGACATTTGAAATACAAGATTATAATATATATCGTTGTTTAATAAAATAACAGTGTAACCGTACTTTAGTGTCAAACAATAGTTCTTCGACGTCATACAATCGTATTTCAGCGTCAAACAACCGTTCTAAAGCGTCAAACACTTACTTATCCGTCATCCTAGTAGGTATCAGCCTAATAGCATAGTTGAATCTTTTATAATGTACACCTCTTTAAACGGTGTTTGGGACATTTGATAAACAAGATAATATAATACATCGTTGTTTAATGAGATAACATTTTTACCGTACTTTAGTGTCAAACAATAGTTCTTCAGCGTCAAACACTTACTTAACCATCATCAAAGAAAGTATCAGCCTAATAGCATAGTTTAATCATTTTATAATGTACACCTGTTTAAACGGTGTTTGAGACATTTGAAAAACAAGATAATATAACACATCCTTGTTTAATAAGATAACATTTTAACCTAACTTTAGTGTCAAACAATTGTTCTTCGGCGTCATTCAATCCTATTTAAACGTCAAACAATCGTACTTCAGCGCCATAAGCGTCAAACACTTACTGACCCGTCATTCAAGTAAGTATGAGACGAATGGTATAGTTTAATCATTTTATAATGTACAACTATTTAAACAGTGTTTGGGACATTTGATAAACAAGATAATATAATACATACTTTGTAACCGTACTTTAGTGTCAAACAATAGTTCATCAGCGTCAAACAATCGTCTTTAAGCGTCAAACACTTACTTAACTGTCATTCAAGTAAGTATCAGACTAATAGAACAGTTTAATCATTTCATAATGTACACCTGTTTAAACGGTGTTTGGGACATTTGATAAATATAATACATCGTTGTTTAATGAGATAACATTTTAACCGAACTTTAGTGTCAAACAATAGTTCTTCGGCGTCATAAAATCGTATTTCAGTGTCAAATAATCGTAAATCAGCGTCAAACAACCGTTCTTAAGCGTCAAACACTTACTTAACCATCATTCAAGTAAGTATGAGACGAATGGCATAGTTTTAAAATTTTATAATGTACAACTATTTAAACGGTGTTTGGGACATTTGAGAAACAAGATAATATAATACATTGGTGTTTAATAAGATAGAATTTTAACCGTCCTTTAATGTCAAACAATAGTTCTTCGGCGTCAGAAAATCGTATTTCATCGTCAGAAAATCGTACTTTAGCGTCAAACAACCGTCATAAAGCGTCCAACACTAACTTAACCGTCATCCAAGTAAGTATCAGACTAATGGTAAAGTTAAATTATTTTATAATGAACACTTCTTTAAACGGTGTTTGGAACATTTGATTAATAAGATAATATAATCATCGGTGTTTAATAAGATAACATTGTAACCGTACTTTAGTGTCAAACAATAGTTCTTCGACGTCATACAATCGTATTTCAGCGTCAAACAACCGTTCCATAGCGTCAAACACTTACTTATCCGTCATCCAAGTAGGTATCAGCCTAATGGCATAGTTGAATCTTTTATAATGTACACCTCTTTAAACGGTGTTTGGGACATTTGATAAACAAGATAATATAATACATCGTTGTAAAATGGGATAACATTGTACCCGTACTTTAGTGTCAAACAAAAGTTTTTCAGCGTCAAACAATCGTTCTTAAGCGTCAACCACTGACTTAGCCATCATCGAAAAAATATCAGCCTAATAGCATAGTTAAATCATTTCATAATGTACACCTCTTTAAACGGTGTTTGGGACATATGAAAAAAAAAAGATTATAATATATATCGTTGTTTAATAAGATAACATCATAACCGTACTTTAGTGTCAAACAATAGTTCTTCGACGTCATACAATCATTTTTCAGCGTCAAACAACCGTTCTAAAGCGTCAAACACTTACTTATCCGTCATCTAAGTAGGTATCAGCCTAATAGCATAGTTGAATCTTTTATAATGTACACCTCTTTAAACGGTGTTTGGGACATTTGATAATCAAGATAATATAATACATCGTTGTTTAATGAGATAACATTGTAACCGTACTTTAGTGTCAAACAATAGTTCTTCAACGTCAAACAACCGTCCTTAAGCGTCAAACACTTACTTAGCCATCATCAAAGAAAGTATCCGCCTAATAGCATAGTTTAATCATTTTATAATATACACCTCTTTAAACGGTGTTTGAAACATTTGATAAACAAGATAATATAACACATCCTTGTTTAATAAGATAACATTTTAATCGTACTTTAGTGTCAAACAATTGTTCTTTGGCGTCATTCAATCTTATTTCAGCGTGAAATAATCGTACTTCAGCGCCATAAGCGTCAAACACTTACTGAACTGTCATCCAAGTAAGTTTCAGACTAATAGCATAGTTTAATCGTTTTATAATGTACACCTCTGTAAACGATTTTTGGGACATTTGATAAACAAGATAATATAAGACATCGTTGTTTAATAAGATAACGTTTTAACCTTACTTTAGTGTTAAACAATAGTTCTGCGGCGTCATTAAATAGTATTTCAGTGTCAAATAATCGTACTTCAGCGTCAAACAACCGTCCTTAAGCGTCAAACACTTACTTAACCGTCATTCAAGTAAGTATGAGACACATGGCATAGTTTAATCATTTTATAAATGTACAACTATTTAAACTGTGTTTGGGACATTTGAGAAAAAAGATAATATAATACATCGTGGTTTAAAAAGATAAAATTTAAACCGTCCTATAATGTCAAAAAATAGTTCTTCGGCGTCATACAATCGTATTTCAGCGTCAGAAAATCGTACTTTAGCGTCAAATAAGCGTCATTAAGTGTCAAACACTTACTTAACCGTCATTCAAGTAAGTATCAGACTAATAGTGAAGTTAAATCATTTTATAATATACACCTTTTTAAACGGTGTTTGGAACATTTGATAAATAAGATAATATAATACATCGGAGTTTAATAAGATAAAAAATTAACCGTACTTTAGTGTCAAACAATAGTTCTTTAGCGTCATACAATCGTATTTCAGCGTCAAGTAATCGTACTTCATCGTTAAACAACCGTCCTTAAGCGTCAAACCCTTACTTGACAGTCATCCAAGTAAGTTTCAGACTAATAGTATATTTTATTCATTCCATAATGTACACCTCTTTAAACGGTGTTTGGGACATTTGATAAACAAGATAATATAATACATCTTTGTTTAATAATAAACATTTTATCCGTACTTTAGTGTTAAACCATAGTTCTTTGGCGTCAAATCATTGTACTTCAGCGTCAAACTTCCGTAATTCAGCGTCAAACACTTACTTATCAGTAAGTAAGTATCAGATTAATAACATAGTTAAATCATTATAATGTACACCTCTTAAAACGGTGTTTAGGACATTTGATAAACAAGATAATATAACACATCGTTGATTAACAAGATAACATTTTAACCGTACTTAAGTGTCAAACAATAGTTCTGCGGCGATAAACAATCGTCCTTTAGCGTCTATCACTTACTTAACCGTCATCCAAGTAGGCATTAGACAAATAGCATAGTTTAATCCTTTTATAATGTACACATCTTTAATCTGTGTTTGGGACATTTGATAAACAAGATAATATAATACATCGTTGTTTAATAATAAACATTTTAACCGTACTTTGGTGTCAACCAATAGTTCTTTGGCGTCATAAAATCGTATTTCAGCGTCAAATAATCTTACTTCAGCGTCAAACAATCGTCCTTTAGCGTCAAACACTAACTTAACCGTCATTCAAGTAAGTATCAGACGAATAGCAAAAATTTATCCTTTTATATTGTACACCTCTTTCAACGGTGTTTGTGACATTTGATACACAAGATAATATAATTCATCGTTGTTAAATAAGATAACATTTTTACCGTACTTTTGTGTAAAACAATAGTTCTTCGGCGTCAGAAAATCTTATTTTAGCGTCAAATAATCGTACTTCAGCGTCAAAAAATCGTCCTTAAGCGTCAAACACTCATCTTACCGTCAAGCCTCGGTCACACCGTACCGGATAGCTCGAACGGACGACTAACGGATATTTTTTTTTTCAATCCGTGCATGTCAGTTAGACCTCCGTTCATATCCGTTATATGTCCGTCCATATTCGTTGCATGTCCGTTAAGCGTACGTTTTATCCGTCGACGTCCGTTCTGTCCGGTGGAAAATTTTGAGCATGTTCCAAACTTTGAACGGACGTCCAACGGATAAAATGTCCGATAAACGTCAGTTAGGGGTCCGTTTTGTACGGTACCCGTCCGTTTTGTATCCGTTACATGTCCGTTATACATCAGTTGGAGGTCTGGTGGATAAATTTACCAACGGATTTCTACCGGACGTTTAACGGACGAAACGGATTTTGAACGAATGAGAAACGGACTTCTACCGGACGTATAACGGATAAAACAGATGATGAACGGATCTGGAACGGATAAATGCCAATTAAAATTTTGCGTCAGGAATACTGACTATTGGTATGTCAGATTTCTTAAGGTTCATGAATTCTTATTATTCATAATCGATCTTAGAGAAAGGACACGTTTTTACAATCAAGCAGCTCTTATTCAGGCCATACACTGCCTTTTGGCGGAATTTTGAAGAACAAACCAAAACCAGTTTAACAGAAACATTTTGAATATTTATGCGATTTACATGTATTATTTTTGACGCCTCTAATTTTTCCGTATATCTTGTTCATTCGTTTTATCCGGTACGCTTCCGTTAAGTGTGGGTTTCATGCGGTACTCGTCCGTTGGATGTACGTTTGACATCCGTTCTGTCCAGTACGTTTCCGTTTCTCGTACGTTGCATATCCGGTGTGTGTCCGTTATGCATTCGTTACACGTCCGTTTTATTCGGTCAGTACATCAACGGACTCCAAACGGATAACAATTTTGTCAACGAACAACTTTAATTTTCATCCGTTAGGCGTCCGTTCGTGCTATCCGGTAAGGTGTGACCGAGGCTTCATCCAAGTAAGTATTATACTTACAATAATTGTATAATGTACACCTCTTTAAACGGTGTTTGTTACATTGGATAAACAAGAATACCTTTGTTATTTTGCATGTTCTCAGTAAAAGTTTACTGATATTACTAGATCCTCCTATTTTATTCCTCTGCATACTGACGAAGATTAATTAACTAAAATTATAAAACAATACGTTTTCATCGACACAGGGACCTAAACAATATTGTAGATAATATGATACATCTTTGTTTATTAAGATAACATTACAACCGTACTTTAGTGTAGAAAAAAAGTTATTCGGCGTCATAGAATCGTATTTCAGCGACAAATAATCGTACTTCAGCGTCAAAAAATCGTCTGTAAACGCTAAAACTCGCTTATCTGTCATCCAATAGTTCATCAGCGTCAAACAATCGTCCTTAATCGTCAATCACTTAACCGTCATCCATTTTGTCTTTTGAATTGTACAAATGTTGTACTCGGTGTATTTTTAGATAAAGTATATTCAGTTTGTATATAAAACAAGTTATCATCTAATAAACTATAAAAATAAAATGAAGTGGGATGATTGAAAATGAGACAAGTAACAATCAAAGTTTATATGGATTGAACGTAATCGACCAACGAGCAGCATTAAACTATGAAAATCACCAATACCGTACAGTCATCTGTAAAAGGCATCGACACGGTTTTGAAATAAAATAGATCGCGAATTATATGCCGCCTATGAGCTGAGACACAGACATATCATATTATTCAACCAATTCTTGGTGTAAACCTTAAACTTATATTGTGTTGATTTTAATTGTTCTTTATCATTACTGATTTGGAGCAGTGTTTTTGTAAGGAGATTATCCTTGTTTACGGAGAAGAGATATTGTTGATATGAACGAGGGAAAATATCTATTCAGATATGTTACCACGATACGACTTGAAAGAAAATATGTTACTGCCTAGAAATGATAAGTTAACTTCTTGAAAGTTGAAATGACCATTGCGCCATAATTTCTAGTTATACGTTGTCCGATTATGTCTAGACAGAAGAACATTTCAAAATGTAAATCAGATCTTCTACTTGCAGAGTTTTCCCTTATCTCAGTTTCATTGAGGTTTATTTAATGCAAAGGACGCACAAAAGTATAGATCATTAGATTTTCTACTTTTTTATATTGTAAATTATCAGCCACACGCCACAATGTGAACCTTTTTGGCCAGTGAGTGCAGTGAACGAGCTAAAAAGCTTCACATTTTGTCGAGCGGCTGATATTTTACAATATCTATTAGAGGAAACTCCGATTGTCTGTTCATCGTTATATTTATGGCCTCTTCCTCCATCCTTAGACAGTTTAACGCTTGATAACGTCTCTGCACACATTGTGACGTCGCTGATAACGTATCTCATATCAAGCCCGAGGGCTTGATACGACGGCCAATATGGAAAATGACATGCATATTTATCACATATTTTCGAGCTGAAAAAAAGCTTCGATCAAATTATGTTGAATATTTTTTTTTTAAATTCCGAAAACCTGTATGACAGTGAGTAAACAAAGTTTTGTCATAAAACAATAACTTTTTCATTGTTGCGTCATATTTTTACAATTATGACGTCAACATTTGCGGGAAAGTTTGTGATTAAAAAAAAAGAAGATGAAGTATGAATGCATTATACGACTACTCTTCACTACAGACCAAATGACTTGCATCGTCATATGTTAATGGGAGAAACCGCTCCTGATTATCTAGCTGCTTCAGATGACTTTTTGTTTACGAATAGTTTTTTATTGACAGGTTACCAGAAATCAAATCCGGGGGCTAAGTATAGATTTCGAGGGCTGATATCGATATTGGTCCTTGGGTCAAATAACTACCCTTGACTCCCGGATAATATTGACCATGCAAAATAAAATTGAGAATGGAAATGGGGAATGTGTCAAAGAGACAACAACCCGACCAAATAAAAAAACAACAGCAGAAGGTTACCAACAGGTCTTCAATTTAGCGAGAAATTCCCGCACCCGGAGGCGTCCTTCATCTGGCCCCTAAACAAATATATTCTAGTTCAGTGATAATGAACGCCATACTAATTTCCAAATTGTACACAAGAATCTAAAATTAAAATAATACAAGACTAACAAAGGCCAGAGGCTCCTGACTCGTGACAGGCGCAAAAATGCGACGGGGTTAAACATGTTTGTGAGATCTCAACCCTCCCCTATACCTCTAACCAATGTAGAAAAGTAAACGCATAACTATACGCACATTAAAATTCAGTTCAAGAGAAGTCTGAGTCTGATGTCAGAAGAGGTAACCAAAGAAAATAAACAAAATGACAATAATACATAAATACCAACAGACTACTAGCAGTTAACTGACATGCCAGCTCCAGACTTCAATTGACCTGACTGAAAGATTATGTCTTCATCATATGAACATCATGAACAATCCTTCCCGTTACGGGTTTAGTATCATACCACCATAACATATATGAGAAGAACATAACCGTGTCATGCCAACAACTGTTTTTAGTTTGAGAATAAATGTGTTTAGTTCCGACGCAAAGACCTTTTCAGTGACTCAATATTAACGCCAAAAATTTTTGAATGCCCATTTAATCAGGTGTGTGAATTTTTTCTTAATGAGAATGTGAGGCAATGTGGTATACAGGGTAGAAAAATCAAAACTTTGAACAGATTCAAAATCACCAATATAAGCATGCAATTTATCAAGTACTTCTAACGAGTTCTTGACACTCCAAAAGTAATTTATTCCACTATTTTCGAAGACCTTATTTGAACAATTTATTATAAGGTTTTTAATTGTACCAAGTGTTCTGGTAAAAAGAATAGACAATTTAGTAGTTGAACAATGGTTTGAAGACGAAATAAAATCTATATTTGTAAGGGGTTTTGTGTAGCTTCGGAAGCCAATACATAGTTGGGACTTTCATAGTATGTGGCTCTGCTTGTAAAGCGGTGGCTAAAAGTTTATGTTTGTAACATATTTCGTTTTCTGAAAATGGAGTCAGTTGGAATGTTGGTGAATTGGTGATTTTCTTTTTCAGAACCTCAATGTTTGATGCGAGAAATTGGTTCATTGTGATTATTGTTAATAGTAAAATGTTCTTTAAAATGTTGAATACGTATATCAACTATCTTCATTACTGAAAAAAAAAAAAGAGTCCAAAGATTTTTTGTTAGCTTTTTTCCGTTTTATCCATTTCATACAATAAGTATGGAGTGAGTCGTGGATGATATTACGACACTCATTCCAATTAATAATTGACGGGGGACGATATTTAGGTTCTTTACTGAGGAATGATGTTAACTCTCGGTCTTGAACGATGTTAAGATCTCCTGTTATAACATGGGAAATGGGTCCATAAATATGTTCGGAATTACTGCAATTACATGAAGTAGGTGTTTTTTCACTGATATTAACATCTTTACACAATTGACTATAATTAAACACAAATTTCCGGGTAGATTTCTTGTAAATATAACAAATAAGAGGTAGCTCAGTATTGTCAAAATATCCAGGAATTTGTTCTTTAACAGAATGGTCGTTTAATTTACCCGCAATATTTACAAAATCAAAGCCTTTATTGACATACTTAATTTTAATAAAATGTTTTTATGATCTTCAGGGCGATCAATTTTTGGTAATAATTTAGAATAACAATATGCCATAAAAATTTGAACAATTTTATACTTAGGACTGCTATATGAAATTGTGTTGCAATCCTCCAAAATTTTATTTAACTTATTAACCAGTAACGAACAGAGTTTTGTTAACAGATAATGTCTGCCGTTGTTTTTTGAAAAAAAGAAATTAGGTCCGAAATATTGGTATGATTGGCCCGAAATTTTCTTTGATTGCGATTTGTTCTACGACCATGAGAACGGTTTTTACGAACAGTTTTAGAAACTATATCCAAAATGTTAACGGAATTGGTTCTAGATATATTACCAATTTCACATGATATTATCATTTAGACCGAGAGGGTAAACTGTCTGTAATTTTTTAATCCAATTTAATTCAATTATTTTCCGTGATCGTACAAACTTTGAATGCGATTCACCAGGCTGCTTATTTACTACTTCTAAAGGTTGAACTGCTAAATATTTAAAAGGATGGTTGTGCTTCTTAAGGTGTTGGTAAATGATACTTTTGAATTTATTTGGTCTTTGAAAACGATACAGATGTTCTTGAGTGCATTTAGATAAATATCCTACGTACTGAATACCACACCCCTGTTTGTTTCATGTGAGTAAATAAATGATACTATTTAAGTTATATCAGTTTCAAAATTTAAAGAAAATGTGCGACCATTAAACGTGGACCTTACCGTATTGTTGGTGGAAAGACGGGGACATGTAAGTCATTTTTTGGCATGATAGAAGGGTAACCACGATATTTATTGTTAGCGATGGTAGTATTTTTAGATAGCCAATTTTGAAGATTGAGACGTATAGATACCCTTTGAACAAGTTTAGTATTTAGTGTTTTTCCATTTCTAAGCTTCATAATTGTTTTGTTAGTGAATTACATAATAAAGGAGCAAAGATTTGCGTCCAGAATATGAACCAGCATACAATAATTAAAGTTATGTAAAATTGATAAATTTGTTCGGCTGAAAATGTTAAACGCTATCAGTATTAGTTACCCGAAAAATATAGTGTATATCAGGGTAGGACTGATGGCTGACTAAATAGTAGAATGGGGCTGAATATTGAAAACTACTTTTTGATAAATATTCCTAAAGTAATGAACAAGAGTAGTTCTCGCTCGGACACACAAATAATCTAGTAAAATATACATATTAGTAAAACATGTGTGATAAATGTGGGTTATAAGGGAAATTGACAAATGCCTGCATTTATTTAAAGTAAAGAAAAGAGAGAACTTTGCAAATTATCAAAAATTCATATTGTGAGATACTTTTTTTATCCAGCTGATACGAATTGTTTGAAACTTATGATAGCATATAACTTAGCATAGTCAAAGCTTAAAATACATTACTATACAAAAATCCTTTTGGAGCACCTCCGATCACAACCCTTTTTAGAGGGATTCAAAGTGCTCAGTCTTTAGAATTCTATATTGTTGTTTGTATACTATTGTTTGTCTATGGATTTTGGTTCGTGTTTTTGCCAGTCAGCTGCTTGTTTACTATTTTTATGAAGTTTTTTTTACATACTTAATCTATTATGTCTGTTTGTTTTGTTTACACATCGTTGTCAATATAATGAAATGTGATGCGACTGTCATGCAAGTGAGGGTTTTGCTAGCTATAAAACCATGTTTAAACCACCATTTTCTATATAAGAAAATGCCTGTATCAAATCTTAACTCTTTTGATTTGTTTGAGCTTTTGCTTTTGTCATTTGATTGTGGCCAAAACATTGAAAATAATAAAATTTATCACTTTTTAACATAATAACATTACAACTTGAATTTATTGTCAAACAATAGTACTTCAGTGTTATACAACCGTATTTCAGCGTCAAACAATCGTACAAAAGCGCCAAACGATAGTCATTAAGCGTCAAACACTCGTACATCAGCGTCAAACTATAGTACTTTGGCGTCAAACATTAGCAATTAAGCGTCTTACATTCGTAAATTAGCGTCAAACTATAGTACATCAACGTGATAATAGCGGTTAGAACGCCCATAGCGATTTAGATTCATGTTTCAAGTACCGCCTAATAATATTAAGACAGTTTTAAACAAAACATTGTTACAGCAGTTGAGCAAAGAAAGATATATTGTCTATTGAATATTCGGAAAAAATCTCGATGAAAAAAGGGGTTAAATTTATATCAGATATGTTTTCTTTATCAATTACTGTAGAATCATTATTATTTGTTGGATATTAATTTCTGTAGGTTTCGTAGGTTAATGTGATCATCACTTTTAAATGTTCAACAAAGTACAAATTATTCACAGGCTTTATATGCTGACATGGTAAAAACCACGAAATCAATTATTCTCGAAAATGCAAATTTCGCTCAATCTACGAAAATTGATGGCCACGAAAATAAATAAATCTTTATTTCAATATGGCAAATTAAGATGATATGTAATACAAGGTACCATTTATTAAAGTATAAAAATATAGAGAAGTGGTACGATTTAAAAAAATGAGACAACTAACACACAAAGTTCAATTGAAGTGAATGGAAGCAATTACTGACAAACGAGCGACATACAAATATAAAAACACAAACTCCGCATATTCAGCTGTAAGAGGCACAGACACGGATTTCAATAATAAAAGATACCGAATGATATACCGCCTATGAGTTCAGACAAAGACACAGCATATTGGTCAACCAATTCTCGGTTAACCGTATTTGGCACAACTTTTTGGAATTTTTTGGTCCTCAATGCTCTTCAATTTTGTATTTGTTTGGCTTTTTAACTGTTTTGATCTGAGCGTCACTGATGAGTCTTATGTAGACGAAACGCGCGTCTGGCGTATTAAATTATAATCCTGGTACCTTTGATAACTATTAAGACCTAAAACTTATATCGTATTGATTGCAATCGTTCTTTATCATAACTGAGCTAAGGCAGTGTTTTTAAAGGAGATTATCCTTGTTTAAGAAGAACCGACAGTGTTGATATGCACGAGAGCAAGTATTAATTCATATATGTAAACAAAATACGACTGGAAAGAAGATACATAACTTCGGAGAAACGGTAAGTTAACAATTGGAATGTTGAAAAGACCATAGTGTCAAAGGTTTTAGTTTGAAGTCGCTCATCTATGTCAAGCTTGAGAAATATATCAAAATAAAAAGCAGATCTTCTACCTGCAGAGTTTTTCCTTATCAGATGTTCATTGGTGTATATTTATTGCAAAGGACACACAGAAGTATAGATTATCGTTTTTTCTACATATTTTGTAATCGTAAAATTTTAGTCACGAGCCACAATGTGAAACTTTTTGGCGATTGAGCGCAGCAAACGAAAAAAAAACCTTCACATTGTGTCGAGCGGCTGATATTTGTACGATATCTATACGAAGTAACCCGATTATCTATCAATTGTTGTAGAACTGGTCTTATCTATTTTTCTAAGACAGTTTGACACTTGACGAAATCAAGCTTGATAATGTCTCCTGACACAATGTGACGTTGGTGATAACTTCTCCTCGGAGATTGTGACCTCGCTAATAATGTAATAGTAATAAAGATATGTGAATAAGGCAGCGGATGAGCAGGGTGGTATAGGCGGATGAAGCAATGATAAATAATAATGATTAAGTGACTTGAAATCATCCTCTCTTAGTATTTTTTTAACGTAAAAATGGAGAATAGAATTTAGAATGGACATGGCGAATATGTCAAAGAGACAACATCCCGACCAATTAGCAGACAACAGCCGGCCGAACTTCACAAATTATCCAAATATCATACAATGAGAGACTTTTTTATCCAACTTTTACGAAGTGTATCCCACGGAGATGAATAACTCACACATAAAACTTGGCATATTCAAAGATTAAAAGACATAAACAAATAACACTTCCGGAGCACCTCGGATCACAACTCGTTTTGGAGGGTTTTAAATTTGTGGAATCATTATTATTTGTTGGATATTAATTTCTGTAGGTTTCGTAGGTTAATGTGATCATCACTTTTAAATGTTCAACAAAGTACAAATTTTTCACAGGCTTTATATGCTGACATGGTAAAAACCACGAAATCAATTATTCTCGAAAATGCAAATTTCGCTCAATCTACGAAAATTGATGGCCACGAAAATAAATAAATCTTTATTTCAATATGGCAAATTAAGATGATATGTAATACAAGGTACCATTTATTAAAGTATAAAAATATAGAGAAGTGGTACGATTTAAAAAAATGAGACAACTAACACACAAAGTTCAATTGAAGTGAATGGAAGCAATTACTGACAAACGAGCGACATACAAATATAAAAACACAAACTCCGCATATTCAGCTGTAAGAGGCACAGACACGGATTTCAATAATAAAAGATACCGAATGATATACCGCCTATGAGTTCAGACAAAGACACAGCATATTGGTCAACCAATTCTCGGTTAACCGTATTTGGCACAACTTTTTGGAATTTTTTGGTCCTCAATGCTCTTCAATTTTGTATTTGTTTGGCTTTTTAACTGTTTTGATCTGAGCGTCACTGATGAGTCTTATGTAGACGAAACGCGCGTCTGGCGTATTAAATTATAATCCTGGTACCTTTGATAACTATTAAGACCTAAAACTTATATCGTATTGATTGCAATCGTTCTTTATCATAACTGAGCTAGGGCAGTGTTTTTAAAGGAGATTATCCTTGTTTAAGAAGAACCGACAGTGTTGATATGCACGAGAGCAAATATTAATTCATATATGTAAACAAAATACGACTGGAAAGAAGATACATAACTTCGGAGAAACGGTAAGTTAACAATTGGAATGTTGAAAAGACCATAGTGTCAAAGGTTTTAGTTTGAAGTCGCTCATCTATGTCAAGCTTGAGAAATATATCAAAATAAAAAGCAGATCTTCTACCTGCAGAGTTTTTCCTTATCATATGTTCATTGGTGTATATTTATTGCAAAGGACACACAGAAGTATAGATTATCGTTTTTTCTACATATTTTGTAATCGTAAAATTTTAGTCACGAGCCACAATGTGAAACTTTTTGGCGATTGAGCGCAGCAAACGAAAAAAAACCAACTTCACATTGTGTCGAGCGGCTGATATTTGTACGATATCTATACGAAGTAACCCGATTATCTATCAATTGTTGTAGAACTGGTATTATCTATTTTCCTAAGACAGTTTGACAGTTGACGAAATCAAGCTTGATAATGTCTCCTGACACAATGTGACGTTGATGATAACTTCTCCTCGGAGATTGTGACCTCGCTAATAATGTAATAGTAATAAAGATATGTGAATAAGGCAGCGGATGAGCAGGGTGGTATAGGCGGATGAAGCAATGATAAATAATAATGGTTAAGTGACTTGAAATCATCCTCTCTTAGTATTTTTTAACGTAAAAATGGAGAATAGAATTGAGAATGGACATGGCGAATATGTCAAAGAGACAACATCCCGACCAATTAGCAGACAACAGCCGGCCGAACTTCACAAATTATCCAAATATCATACAATGAGAGACTTTTTTATCCAACTTTTACGAAGTGTATCCCACGGAGATGAATAACTCACACATAAAACTTGGCATATTCAAAGATTAAAAGACATAAACAAATAACACTTCCGGAGCACCTCGGATCACAACTCGTTTTGGAGGGTTTTAAATTTTTGGAATCATTATTATTTGTTGGATATTAATTTCTGTAGGTTTCGTAGGTTAATGTGATCATCACTTTTAAATGTTCAACAAAGTACAAATTTTTCACAGGCTTTATATGCTGACATGGTAAAAACCACGAAATCAATTATTCTCGAAAATGCAAATTTCGCTCAATCTACGAAAATTGATGGCCACGAAAATAAATAAATCTTTATTTCAATATGGCAAATTAAGATGAAATGTAATACAAGGTACCATTTATTAAAGTATAAAAATATAGAGAAGTGGTACGATTTAAAAAAAATGAGACAACTAACAACCAAAGTTCAATTGAAGTGAATGGAAGCAATTACTGACAAACGAGCGACCTACAAATATAAAAACACAAATTCCGTATATTCAGCTGTAAGAGGCACAGACACGGATTTCAATAATAAAAGATACCGAATGATATACCGCTTATGAGTTCAGACAAAGACACATCATATTGGTCAACCAATTCTCGGTTAAGACCTAAACTTACATCGTATTGATTGCAATCGTTCTTTATCATAACTGAGCTAGGGCAGTGTTTTTTTAAAGGAGATTATCCTTGTTTAAGAAGAACCGACAGTGTTGATATGCACGAGAGCAAGTATCAATTCATATATGTAAACAAAATACGACTGGAAAGAAGATACATAACTTCGGAGAAACGGTAAGTTAACAATTGGAATGTTGAAAAGACCATAGTGTCAAAGGTTTTAGTTTGAAGTCGCTCATCTATGTCAAGCTTGAGAAATATATCAAAATAAAAAGCAGATCTTCTACCTGCAGAGTTTTTCCTTATCAGATGTTCATTGGTGTATATTTATTGCAAAGGACACACAGAAGTATAGATTATCGTTTTTTCTACATATTTTGTAATCGTAAAATTTTAGTCACGAGCCACAATGTGAAACTTTTTGGCGATTGAGCGCAGCAAACGAAAAAAAACCAACTTCACATTGTGTCGAGCGGCTGATATTTGTACGATATCTATACGGAGTAAACCCGATTATCTATCAATTGTTGTAGAACTGGTCTTATCTATTTTCCTAAGACAGTTTGACAGTTGACGAAATCAAGCTTGATAATGTCTCCTGACACAATGTGACGTTGATGATAACTTCTCCTCGGAGATTGTGACCTCGATAATAATGTAATAGTAATAAAGATATGTGAATAAGGCAGCGGATGAGCAGGGTGGTATAGGCGGATGAAGCAATGATAAATAATAATGATTAAGTGACTTGAAATCATCCTCTCTTAGTATTTTTTAACGTAAAAATGGAGAATAGAATTGAGAATGGACATGGCGAATATGTCAATGAGACAACATCCCGACCAATTAGCAGACAACAGCCGGCCGAACTTCACAAATTATCCAAATATCATACAATGAGAGACTTTTTTATCCAACTTTTACGAAGTGTATCCCACGGAGATGAATAACTCACACATAAAACTTGGCATATTCAAAGATTAAAAGACATAAACAAATAACACTTCCGGAGCACCTCGGATCACAACTCGTTTTGGAGGGTTTTAAATTTCTTTGTCTTTACATTTCTATGTTGTGGTGTGTTTACTGTTGTTTGTCTTCCGATTTTTTTTTCATGGACTTTTTTTTTAATGTAAAATTCATTGAGATATATTTAGTGCAAAAGATGCATTAAGTATGAATTATCGCGTTTTCTTAACATTGATAGTGTAAAATATCAGCCGCGAGCCACAATGTGAACCTTTTTGACCAATGAGCGCAGCGCTCTGTATTATGAGAGAATGTATTCTATTGTTCTATTGGTCGTTGAATTGAAGACAAGAATTACACAGCGAAGAAAAATTACAACACAACAACAAACTTCAATGATTCTGATAGCAGACTTTGTAGTAGGTTTTAAAGTTGTTTTGGAATTCAATCTGATTTACACTGCTGTTTGAATATACCTCATCACTATTAAATGTTCTATATAGGTGTGTATGAAGTTTAAAAGTATAATGGTAAAATAGTAGAGTTCCATCATCATGTGTTATGTCATTACCGGAGGTGAGATGAGAAGAATAGTGATTTCAAAAAATCCAATCTTTTGACAATAATGTTTGTTATGTGATGGATGTATGTGAAAATCAAGGTTATGCAGTGCATTCCCATTCGAAAATGAGACACGAAAGCAATAATGTTTAAGGTTTACTGGAACAACATTATAGTTGTCGTATGAAGATAAAGCATCCAAATTTCGTGGGAATTAAAAAGGGTTAGAAATCTGCGAAATCATCGCACATCATAGATATTGAACGTGCTTCTAATGCATCATCGTTCAACTTTGATCACTTAGATTAAGTGTCCAGTTTGTGATCATCTAACCGCATAATTTTCATTTGCTTGCATGGTCCGCAACATCATTAGTCTTAACTTGAACTTCTTGTTTTGGTTGATGTGCTATACTTAGGACCATTGTATTATCACATAGCCGTTGAGCAATGCCGATGTTTTCTGTAAGTATCCTAGTAAGATAACATTACAACCGTACTTTGGTGTCAAACAATTGTTTTTCGGCGTCATACAATCGTATTTCAGCGTCAAATTATCGTACTTCAGCTTCAAACAATCGTTCTAAAGCGTCAAACAGTTACATAAACGTCATCCAAAAGTCCATCAGTGTAAAACTATTGTCCTTCAGTGTGATAATAGCGGTTACAACGACCATAGCGGTCAAGACAAATATATATATTTATAAATACTGAATTGTACCAGATATAGTAAATTAAGTTTAAATATAAAACAAGGTATCATCTAATAAACTATAAAAACATTAAAAGAAATGGTATGATTGAAAACGAGACAACTTACAACTAAAGTTCAAATGAAGTGGAGTTAAGTAATTAACAACCAGAGCGGACTTTAACTATAAGAATCACCGATATCGTATAGTTAGTCGTAAAAGGCAACGACATGGTTTTCAAATATATATCACCGCAAATAATATGTCGCCGAGAGAAAGACAAATCATATCGTTCAAACAATTCTCGCAGATGACCTGGAATTTACATAATGTTGGTTTTACTCGTTTAACTATGTGTTGGAGCAGTGTTTTTTGAAAGGAGATTATTCTTGTTTACGAAGACCCGACAATGTTGACATGCAGAGATTTCCCTTATCTGAAGTTCATTGCGTTATATTCAATGCAAAAGATGCACAGAAGTATAGATGATCGGGTTTTCCACATATTGATATCGTAAAATGAGTTTCATTATTATGTGTTATGTCATTACTGGAGGTGAAATGAGAAGGATATGTAATTTTTGAAAAATCCAATCTTTTATTCAGTGACAAAGACGCACAGAAGTATAGATTATCGGGTTTTCTACATATTGATATCGTAAAATAACAGACGGGAGCCACAATAAGTACCTTTTTTGGCGAGTGAGTGCAGCTAAAAAGATTTACATTGTGTCGAGCGGCTGATATTTTACGATACCTTTAGGAAGAAACCAGATTATCTGTTTACCGTTCTTTTACTGGTCTTTCCCCTCCCTCAGACAGTTCTACGGTTGACGAAAGTAAGCTTTATCCTTTTTTCCAAATATTTTGACTCGCTAATTACGTTGTCGAAAAATTGTTAAGTCGCTAAAAAGGTCTGCTCTCGTGTCAAAACCGTGATATAAGAATTATTGAGCGACGGAACAGAATGAAATATGCATAGGAAAAGACGATAAATGGGATTTACTAATGATTTCTTCATTTATTTGAAATATTTAAAAGTTAAGATATAGTTTTTTGCAAATTATCAACTATTCATATTGTGGAATACTTTTTATCCAGCTGGTACGAATTGTATGAAACTTATAATATCATAAAACTTGGCAAAGTCAAAGATTTAAAGACAAAATTATACAAACAACCTTTCAGCAACACCTCAGATCACAACCCTTTTTTGGTGACTTTGTTATAGGCTTTAAATATTTTTTTGGAAATCAATCTGATTTAATTACAGCGCTGTTTCAACATACCTCAACTATGGAACGCCAACACTGTCTTGTTATGACCATTTTCATTATATGATGTGCATTTACCTTTATATGATGTGCATTAACCTTTATATGATGTGCATTAACCTTTATATGCTGTGTTTTTACCTTTATATGATGGGCACTTGTCAGTATATGATATGCAAACACCTTTATATGATGTGCTTATATCTTTATATGATGTGCAAATATCCTTATATGATGTGCAAATATCCTTATATGATGTGC